>NC_060072.1:93820530-94123560 GCF_922984935.1 Meles meles
GTATTTATTTATCAAAAAATTTACGTGTAAGTGGAGCAGTGCATGTCAAATCTGTGTTGTACTGTATTGTTGAAATCTATTAAAATGACAAAAAAAAAAAAAGATGGCTCCTGACTCTGGAAAGTTGGAGTTTGAAACAGTAAATTGATGGGTGGGTTACAGGCCAGTGAGAAGGTTGAGGAGAAAACATGAAGTAAAAAAGTAGTGATGGCAACGATAGCTAAATGTAGGCAAAGTTTTATGCTTTCTAAGTTCAGATTGGAAAACAAGCAATGAGACATTTATTAAGAAAAGAATCTTTCAAGTATTCTGATCAAGTGGAAAACTTAATTTAGCTTTCATTAAATAGTATCATAAATGAAATATAAAAATAATAAGTAAATAAAATTTTAAAAGATGACATCTGTAACTAAAAATTTCACATTATAACTAACCAATGGAAAGAAATGAGTAGAAATTTGTTAGACAATCTGAATATTGTAATTATGCTACTTTTGGGGGAAAGAAACCTTAAGGATGAGAAATGTATTCTAAAATTTAGGAAATGAAATTTGAGATTTTCATAAAAAGACCAGAGTCTATCTAACACTTATTTTTGTGGGACAATTATCTGTACCCTTTCACACATTAATGTTCAGACAACTTAACCTTATATTACTTTCCATTTACATTTACACTACTGTATGTATTTATCAAAAAATTTACATGTAAGTGGAGCAGTGCATGTCAAATCTGTGTTGTACAAGGGTCAGCTGTATAAGAACAACCTAAACTAAGGCCATCTCAATATTCTGATTATTTTGATCCTATTAATGTGCCAAATACAATGAATTTGCTTAAAATATACTGTCTGGGGGATGGGGTCGTTGGATGATGGGCATTAAGGAGGTCACATGATGTGATGAGCACTGGGTGTTATATGCAATGGATGAATTTTTGAAGACTACCTCTGAAACTAGGGACATACTACATGTCAACTAATTGAATTTGAATTTAAAAAAAAAGGAAAAAAAAAAAAACATACTGTCCAACTTAGCCACTAGTTTATTTTGGAGATATTCTGAAAAAGCTTCTCTTACATAGTTTAAGATGTCTGTCACTTACAAGTTATTTATCACAGATTCTCTAAATCTTAATAAGGGTATAGCACTTCTAAACTAAGACTTTTCCATTCCTACTTATTCCCAACCCCAGACAAATGACAGTTGCACCACCTGCCATCTCTGTTGTTTGTCTGTGAAATACACCTTATATCATGTCTAGTAGAACTGCAACATTTGACCTCCAAATCCTGATTTCCCAAAGAGTCTACTATTGCTGCTTCTGTTCTTGTTAAATTGGTTTTTAACAAGTAATACAGCATTTTAAATACAGGTACAGCTAACTTCTTGAGAGAGCATCCACCTAAAGTGCTGATATGCTTTACCAAAAATGCTTCCAGCTTTGCTGCTCTAGTGATGTAGGCCGGACAACAAATATGATATAAAAATAAGATTTATATTTTGTTGACAACCCACTAAGTGCATGCACTGCTAGGTGTTCTATATAAATCACATAATTATGGAAACAATATTGCAATATAATTATTATTAGCATTATGTATAGTACCAAAAGAAAGCTGAGAGTGACTAAGATCATTTTGGAAGATACACAGCTAAAATGATTAGTGAAAATTTAAACTCAGGAAGGTTAGTTTTCATCACTTCAACTGAAGATCTTGTTATCTATTAAATTTTTATCTTAAGCTTATTCTCCAGATATTATGGACCTGTCTGATAGATGTCTGGCATTTATTTTCTTAACAAAATGAGTGTTCTGAGTGATAACTAAAAGAGTATTAGTAGTATCACTTTCATTCTGTTTGCCATTATACTTTCATTAAATCCCCACATTCTTGTGCTTTCTAATATTTTCTTGTCTCAAAATGTATAAACTGTCCTGATCCCTCTAAGTATTCAGTTAAACTATCACCTTTCTGGGGAGTCTGCGTGGCTCATTTGGTTAAGCATCTGCCTTTGGCTTAGGTCATGATCCTGGGGTCCTGGAATCAAGCCCCCAAACAAACTCCCCATCGAATCCCCCATTGAGTCCCCCATCAAGCACTTCATCCAGCTCCCTGCTCAGCAGGGAACCTGCTTCTCCCTCTCCCTCTGCCTGCCACTCCCCCTGATTGTTCTCTTTCTCTCTCTCTCTGTCAAATGAATAAGTAAAATCTTTTTTAAAAAATCATCTTTCTTAGACCATTACCTATTTTTTCAAAGGAGACTAAATAATTCAATTTTCTGGACATCTTCATCCTCAAGACATTATTTTTTTTAGTAATTCAATAGCATCTATCTTTTTAAAATCATTTTATTTATTTATTTGACAGTGAGAGAGAGAGCAGGAGCAGGGGAGCAGCAGCAGAGGGAGAGGGAGAAGCAGACTCCCTGCCCAGCAGGGAGCCCTATGTGGGACTCCATCCTAGGATACTGGGATCATAACCTGAACCTAAGGTAGACACTTAATGTCTGAGCCACCCAGGCACCCTCAGTGGCATCTATCTTACAAAGATCACTCTAAGTTGTTAGTAGATTTGCTCATAAAATTAGCTGTTTTAATTTTTCCAAAATAAATTCTAGTAGGTATGGATTTCTCCATCTGATTATGCTCACAGTCTTGTTTTTGTTCTTTCATCAAATTAATCTTCCTAAATTTAAATAAAACTCTATGATTAAGAGCTTTTTATATGAAACTCAAAAGAAATTTATGGAAGCTACCATGCTTTGTCTCAGGAAACTATCTCACATTTTGGTCAGTTGAATCCCTTATCCTCTGAATAAAAATTTTTATTTGCATATCTCCTATTATAAATTCAACACCAATAATTTTATTCAATTGGAAAGTAATATAAGTTTAAGTTGTCTGAACATTAAAGTGTGAAAGGGTACAGATAATTGTCCCATAAAAATAAGTGTTAGATAGACTCTGGTCTTTTTCTGAAAATCTCAAATTTCATTTCCTAAATTTTAGAATACATTTCTCATCCTTAAGGTTTCTTTCCCCCAAAAGTAGCATAATTACAATATTCAGATTGTCTAACAAATTTCTACTCATTTCTTTCCATTGGTTAGTTATAATGTGAAATTTTTAGTTACAGATGTCATCTTTTAAAATTTTATTTACTTATTATTTTTATATTTCATTTATGATACTATTTAATGAAAGCTAAATTAAGTTTTCCACTTGATCAGAATACTTGAAAGATTCTTTTCTTAATAAATGTCTCATTGCTTGTTTTCCAATCTGAACTTAGAAAGCATAAAACTTTGCCTACATTTAGCTATCGTTGCCATCACTACTTTTTTACTTCATGTTTTCTCCTCAACCTTCTCACTGGCCTGTAACCCACCCATCAATTTACTGTTTCAAACTCCAACTTTCCAGAGTCAGGAGCCATCTTTTTTTTTTTTTTTTGTCATTTTAATAGATTTCAACAATATTTGGTACAGTTGATCACTGCTTTCTATTTAATATATATTTTTTGCCCTGTTTAAATGAAGCATTATTTTGTGGACTTCTCTGAGCATGGTGGTAATCCTTCCTCATTTTTTTTCTTTTGCTGTTTTTTTCCTGTGATTGATTCCTAAATAGCAGGAGCCCCAGTTCTCCAGACTCCATCTGAGCCCCTTCTCTCCATTGTCTTTGCACTCTACTCACTTTCCCTAATGATGCATCACACCTAATTCTAAATTGTGTGTGTGTGTGTGTGTGTGTGTGTGTGTGTGTGTGTGTAGAACAGCTACAAATGTTCTGGTTGTTGACAAATGCCAAAAGATAGATTAAAGATGCTCAGAAAACACAAGCAAGAAAGAAACACGAAACCAGGCGTATATATTTCTAAACTGATGAAAAACTAAGGCAAAGATAATCTTAGGCAATGAGGGGGAAAGTATATCACTTACATATAAACTAGAAAAACAATTGGGCCTGATCTCATCAGAAGCAATGCCAACAGAAAGACAATCGGGTGACAATCTAGAGTACAAACAGAAATGGAAGTGAAATAAAAACTTTCACAGATAAACTAAAACTGAGAGAATATGTTGCCAATATACCTACCTCACAAGAAATGATTTTTCTTTAATATTTTATTTATTAATTTGTCAGAGAGAGAGAGAGAAAGAGCACAAAGCAGAGGAAGCTGCTGGCAGGAGAAGCAGGCTCCCTGCTCAGCGAGGAGTCCAACATGGAACTCCATCCCAAGACCCTGTCATCATGACCTGAGCTGAAATTAGATATTTAACCCACTGAGCAACCCAGGATTCCCTACCACAAGATTGTTAAAGGACTTTCTTCCAGCAAAAACAAAATGATGTAAGTTAAAAACTTGAAATCTCTCAAAGAAAAAGGAGCTTCAAAAATAGAATAAAGGAAGACAAAATATAATCTGTGTTCTCACCTGAACTACTCTAAAATATGAGCGACTGAAGCAATGATGGTAGTAATATCTTGGGTATTAATAGTAAAATGAAATGTATGGTAAAATGTATAAGGGAAAAGAGGGATGTACTGAAAATATAGGTTCATAATTTTTTTTTGCATTTTTTTATTTATTTTTTCAGCGTAACAGTATTCATTGTTTTTGCACAACACCCAGTGCTCCATGCAAAACGTGCCCTCCCCATTACCCACCACCTGTTCCCCCAACCTCCCACCCCTGACCCTTCAAAACCCTCAGGTTGTTTTTCAGAGTCCATAGTCTCTTATGGTTTGCCTCCCCTTGCAAATTTTTTTTTTTTAATAACCATATAATGTAATTTTATCCCCAGGGGTACAGGTCTGTGAATCGCCAGGTTTACACACTTCACAGCACTCACGATAGCACATACCCTCCCCAATGTCCATAGCCCCCTCCCCCTCCCCCTCTCCCAATCCCACCTCCCCCCAGCAACCCCCAGTTTGTTTTGTGAGATTAAGAGTCATTTATGGTTTGTCTCCCTCCCAATCCCATCTTGTTTCATTTATTCTTCTCCTATCCCCCTAACCCCCCATGTTGCTACTCCATGTCCTCATATCAGGGAAAAAAACAGACATTCCCAGCCTGGGAGAGCAGGAAATTCTCAGTGTGCGATCTCTGCTCAGAACCTCTCTGGCAGTCTGGAGCTGCCTAGATAGCCACCCCTGCCCTGGTTTTGGGTACAACGAGGAGCTCCTGCATCCCCAGGGACAGTGACTCAGAACCGACTCTGCCAGCAGCTTTTGCAAAACATTCTGAGGCTTCTCTCTGAGAGGGAGGTCGGGGTGCAGTTTGCTCTCCTCTAAACCTCCAAAAACCATCAAAAGCTGTCAAGGCGAGAGAAAGCAGATGAAAGAACATAAAACCCCCAGAGAACAAAAGGCTGAAAAAAAGAGTTCCCTCAGAGCTCACCCCCTTGAGGGGAGCAGGAGGACTTAACTCAGGGAACATCATTGTCTGAAAACCCACTTGGCAGGCCCCTCCTCAAGAAAACCAACCAGGATGGAAGAAAAAAAAAAAAAAAAGACTACAAGAGAACCACCACCACTACTTCATAAATACAACTTTTATTTTTAACTCTTTACCAATATTCTGGTTCTTTTTTATTTATACAAACATAATTTTTTTCATTTTATTTATTTTTCTCAGCTTAACAGTATTCATTGTTTTTGCACAACACCCAGTGCTCCATACAAAACGTGCCCTCCCAATTACTCACCACCTGTTCCCCCAACCTCCCACCCCTGACCCTTCAAAACCCACAGGTTGTTTTTCAGAGTCCATAGTCTCTTATGGTTCGCCTCCCCTCCCCAACGTCCATAGCCCCCTCACCCTCCCAATCCCACCTCCCCCCAGCAACCCCCAGTTTGTTTTGTGAGATTGAGTCATATATAGTTTCTCTCCCTCCCAATCCCATCTTGTTTCATTTATTCTTCTCCTATCCCCCTAACCCCCCATGTTGCTTCTCCATGTCCTCATATCAGGGAGATCATATGATAGTTGTCTTTCTCCGATTGACTTATTTCACTAAGCATGATACGCTCTAGTTCCATCCATGTCGTCGCAAATGGCAAGATTTCATTTCTTTTGATGGCTGCATAGTATTCCATTGTGTATATATACCACATCTTCTTGATCCATTCATCTGTTGATGGACATCTAGGTTCTTTCCATAGTTTGGCTATTGTAGACATTGCTTCTATAAACATTCGGGTACACGTGCCCCTTCGGATCACTATGTTTGTATCTTTAGGGTAAATACCCAGTAGTGTAATTGCTGGGTCATAGGGTAGTTCTATTTTCAACATTTTGAGGAACCTCCATGCTGTTTTCCAGAGTGGTTGGACCAGCTTGCATTCCCACCAGAAGTGGAGGAGGGTTCCCCTTTCTCCACATCCTCGCCAGCATCTGTCATTTCCTGACCGTTAATTTTAGCCATTCTGAGTGGTGTGAGGCGATATCTCATTGTGGTTTTGATTTGTATTTCCCTGATGCCGAGTGATGTGGAGCACTTTTTCATGTGTCTGTTGGCCATCTGGATGTCTTCTTTGCAGAAATGTCTGTTCATGTCCTCTGCCCATTTCTTGATTGGATCGTTCGTTCTTTGGGTGTTGAGTTTGCTAAGTTCCTTATAGATTTTGGATACTAGCCCTTTATCTGATATGTCGTTTGCAAATATCTTCTCCCATTCTGTCAGTTGTCTTTTGGTTTTGTTAACTGTTTCCTTTGCTGTGCAAAAAGCTTTTGATCTTGATGAAATCCCAATAGTTCATTTTTGCCTTTGCTTCCCTTGCCTTTGCCGTTGTTCCTAGGAAGATGTTGCTACAGCTGAGGTTGAAGAGGTTGCTGCCTGCATTCTCCTCAAGGATTTTGATGGATTCCTTTCTCACATTGAGGTCCTTCATCCATTTTGAGTCTATTTTCATGTGTGGTGTAAAAAAGTGGTCCAATTTCATTTTTCTGCATGTGGCTGTCCAATTTTCCCAGCACCATTTATTGAAGAGGCTGTCTTTTTTCCATTGGGTATTCTTTCCTGCTTTGTTGAAGATTAGTTGACCATAGAGTTGAGGGTCGATTTCTGAGCTCTCTATTCTGTTCCACTGATCTATGTGTCTGTTTTTGTGCCAGTAAGATGCTGTCTTGATGATGACAGCTTTGTAATAAATCTTGAAGTCCGGAATTGTGATGTCACCAACTTTGGCTTTCTTTTTCAATATTCCTTTGGTTATTCGAGGTCTTTTCTGGTTCCATATAAATTTGAGGATTATTTGTTCCATTTCTTTGAAAAAAATGGATGGTATTTTGATAGGGATTGCATTAAATGTGTAGATTGCTTTAGGTAGCATGGACATTTTCACAATATTTATTATTTATTCTTCCAATCCAGGAGCATGGAACATTTTTCCATTTCTTTGTGTCTTCCTCAATTTCTTTCATGAGTACTTTATAATTTTCTGTGTATACATTCTTAGCCTCTTTGGTTAGGTTTATTCCTAGGTATCTTATAGTTTTGGGTGCAATTGTAAATGGGATTGACTCCTTAATTTCTCTTTCTTCTGTCTTGTTGTTGGTGTACAGAATGTACAGAAATGCAACTGATTTCTGTGCATTGATTTTATATCGTGACACTTTACTGAATTCCTGGACAAGTTCTAGCAGTTTTGGAGTGGAGTCTTTTGGGTTTTCCACATATAGTATCATATCATCTGCGAAGAGTGATAGTTTGACTTCTTCTTTACCAATTTGGATGCCTTTAATTTCTTTTTGTTGTCTGATTGCTGAGGCTAGGACTTCTAGTACTATGTTGAATAGCAGTGGTGATAATGGACATCCCTGCCGTGTTCCTGACCTTAACGGAAAAGCTTTCAGTTTTTCTCCATTGAGAATGATATTTGTGGTGGGTTTTTCATAGATGGCTTTGATAATATTGCGTTATGTGCCTTCATTCCCTACACTTTGAAGAGTTTTGATCAGGAAGGGATGCTGTACTTTGTCAAATGCTTTTTCAGCATCTATTGAGAGTATCATATGGTTCTTGTTCTTTCTTTTATTAATGTGTTGTATCACATTAATTGATTTGTGGATGTTGAACCAACCCTGCAGCCCTGGAATAAATCCCACTTGATCGTGGTGAATAATCCTTTTAATGTACTGTTGAATCCTATTGGCTAGTATTTTGGCGAGAATTTTTGCGTCTGTGTTCATCAAGGATATTGGTCTGTAGTTCTCTTTTTTGGTGGGATCCTTGTCTGGTTTTGGGATCAAGGTGATGCTGGCCTCATAAAATGAGTTTGGAAGTTTTCCTTCCATTTCTATTTTTTGGAACAGTTTCAGGGGAATAGGAATTATTTCTTCTTTAAATGTTTGGTAGAATTCCCTTGGGAAGCTGTCTGGCCCTGGGCTTTTGTTTGTTTGGAGATTTTTGATGACTGTTTCAATCTCCTTACTGGTTGTGGGCCTGTTCAGGTTTTCTATTTCTTCCTGGTTCAGTTGTGGTAGTTTATATGTCTCTAGGAATGCATCCATTTCTTCCAGATTGTCAAATTTGTTGGCGTAGAGTTGCTCATAGTATGTTCTTATAATTGTCTGTATTTCTTTGGTGTTAGTTGTGATCTCTCCTCTTTCATTCATGATTTTATTTATTTGGGTCCTTTCTCTTTTCTTTTTGATGAGTCTGGCCAGGGTTTTATCCATCTTATTGATTCTTTCAAAGAACCAGCTCCTAGTTTCATTGATTTTTTCTATTGTTTTTTTTGGTTTCTATTTCATTGATTTCTGCTCTGATCTTTATGATTTCTCTTCTCCTGCTGGGTTTAGGGTTTCTTTCTTGTTCTTTCTCCAGCTCCTTTAAGTGTAGAGTTAGGTTGTGTACTTGAGACCTTTCTTGTTTCTTGAGAAAGGCTTGTTCCGCTATATATTTTCCTTTCAGGACTGCCTTTGCTGTGTCCCACAGATTTTGAACTGTTGTGTTTTCATTATCATTTGTTTCCATGAATTTTTTCAGTTCTTCTTTAATTTCCTGGTTGACCCATTCATTCTTTAGAAGGATGCTGATTAGTCTCCATGTAATTGGGTTCTTTTCAGCTTTCCTCTTGTGATTGAGTTCTAGCTTCAGAGCATTGTGGTCTGAAAATATGCAGGGAATGATCCCAATCTTTTGATACCGGTTGAGACCTGATTTGTGAGCCAGGATGTGATCTATTCTGGAGAAGGTTCCATGTGCACTGGAGAAGAATGTGTATTCTGTTGCTTTGGGATAAAGTGTTCTGAATAGATCTGTGATGTCCATCTGGTCCAGTGTGTCATTTAAGGCCTTTATTTCCTTGTTGATCTTTTGCTTGGATGATCTGTCCATTTCAGTGAGGGGAGTGTTAAAGTTCCCTACTATTATTGTATTATTGTTGATGTGTTTCTTTGATTTTGTTAGTAATTGGTTTATATAGGTGGCTGCTCCCACGTTAGGGGCATAGATATTTAAAATTGTTAGATCTTCTTGTCGGACAGACCCTTTGAGTAGGATATAGTGTCCTTCCTCATCTCTTATTATAGTCTTTGGCTTAAAATCTTATTGATCTGATATAAGGATTGCCACCCCAGCTTTCTTCTGATGCCCATTAGCATGGTAAATTGTTTTCCACCCCCTCACTTTAAATCTGGAGGTGTCTTCGCGTCTAAATTGAGTTTCTTGTACCAACATACTGGTGGGTTTTGTTTTTTTATCCATTCTGATACCCTGTGTCTTTTGATTGGGGCATTTAGTCCATTAACATTCAGGGTAACTATTGAGAGATATGAATTTAATGCCATTATTAGTCTGTAAGGTGACTGTTACTGTATATTGTCTCTGTACCTTTCTGATCTACTACTTTTAGGCTCTTTACTTAGAGGAACCCTTTCAATATTTCCTCTAGAGCTGGTTTGGTGTTTGCAAATTCTTTCAGTTTTTGTTTGTCCTGGAAGCTTTTGATCTCTCCTTCTATTTTCAATGATAGCCCAGATGGATAGAGTATTCTTGGCTGCATGTTTTTCTCGTTTAGAGCTCTGAATATATCATGCCAGCTCTTTCTGGCCTGCCAGGTCTCTGTGGATAAGTCTGCTGCCAATCTAATATGTTTACCATTGTATGTTACAGACTTCTTTTCTCGGGCTGCTTTCAGGATTTTCTCTTTGTCACTAAGACTTGTAAATTTTACTATTAGGTGACGGGGTGTGGAACTATTCTTGTTGACTTTGAGGGGGGTTCTCTGCTTCTCCTGGATTTTGATGCTTGTGCCCTTTGCCATAATTAGGGAAATTCTCTCCAATAATTCTCTCCAATAGACCTTCTGCTCCCCTCTCTGTTTCTTCTTCTTCTGGAATCCCAATTATTCTAATGTTGTTTCGTCTTATGGTGTCACTTATCTCTCGAATTCTCCCCTCATGGTCCAGTAGCTGTTTGTCCCTCTTTTGTTCGGCTTCTTTATTCTTTGTCATTTGGTCTTCTATATCACTAATTCTTTCTTCTGCCTCATTGATCCTAGCAGTGAGAGCCTCCATTTTTTATTGCACCTCATTAATAGCTTTTTTGATTTCAACTTGGTTAGATTTTAGTTCTTTAATTTCTCCAGAAAGGGCTTTAATATCTCCAGAGATGTTTTCTCTAATATCTTCCATGCCTTTTTCGAGCCCGGCTAGAATGTTCAGGATTGTCATTCTGAACTCTTGATCTGACATATTACCAATGTCTGTGTTGATTAGGTCCCCAGCCTTCGGTACTGCCTCTTGTTCTTTTGTTTGTGGTGATTTTTTCCGCCTTGTTATTTTGTCCAGATAAGAGGATATGAAGGGTCAAATAAAATACTAAAAGGGTGGCAAAGACCCCAGAAAAATGCGCTGTAACTAAATGAGAAGAGACCCCAAATTGTGGGGGGGAGAAAGGGGATAAAAAGAGATTCAGAAAAAAAAAAAAGAAAAAAAAATTTAAAAATAAAACAAATAAAGAAAAAATATAAAAAAGTAAGAAAAAATATATATATTTAGATAAACTAGTCAAAAAACGTTAAAAAAGAAAAGGGTAAAAGTTTTAAAAAATTTAGCAGAAGAAGGAAAAAGAAAAAAAATTGAAAAAAAAAAATTGAAGTAGCCGCAACACTAAAGAATCATGGGGAGAAAGCCATGAGTTCCGTGCTTTGCTTTCTCCTCCTCTGGAATTGCGCTGCTGTCTTAGGAATTGAACCTACTTTTCCTTGATAGATGAACTTTGTCCTTGCTGGATATTTTGTTGATCTTCTGGGGGAGGGGCCTGTTGTAGTGACTCTCAAGTGTCTTTGCCCGAGGCGGGATTACACCGCCCTTACTGGCGGCCAGACTAAGTAATCGGCTCGGGTTTGCTTTTGGGAGCTTCTGTTCCCTGAATGCTTTCCGTAGAGTTCTGGAGGACGGGAATGAAAATGGCGGCCTCCTAGTCTCCAGCCCAGAGGAGCCGAGAGCCTGGGGCCCCACTCCTCAGTGCGCCCCCAGAGGACCGCACCCAATCACTCCCGTATCCCCAGCCTCTAGCCGCGCTCCGAGCTCACCCAGCCCGTGACCAGTTCAAGGTAACCCCGAGATGAAAGTTCAGACCTTGGCTCTGTCTCTGCAGCCGGCTTCTCCGTTCTAATACCTGCGAGCTCTGCGACACTCCGACACCCCCGAACTTTCTGTGACCCTGCAGGACCTGGGGCCACGCTGACCCCGCGTGGGCTTCACCCTGGTTTAGCCTCTGGAGCAATGTCCCTCAGTGAACAGACTTTTAAAAGTCCTGATTTTGTGCTCAGTTCCTCTGCCGCTTGCCAGGAGCCGGCCCCTCCCCCGTGGTCTCTCTTCCCGTCATTTTAGATTCACTTCTCCGCCAGTCCTACCTTTCAGAAAGTGGTTGATTTTCTGTTTCTAGAGTTGCTGTTCTTCTTCTCTTCGATCTCCCGTTGGATTTGTAGTTGTTTCCAGTGTTTAGATAAGCTATCGAGCTGATCTCCTGCTACCTGATGTAGTCTCACCCTGCTACTTCTCCGCCATCTTGACTCCTCCCCCCCATACAGATAATTTTTTAACTTATTGACCACCACACTGAGATGTCCAGTACCTCAAATTCTTTAATAACCTTCTAACCTGAACTTTTTGATACATACACCCGTGTTTTTATTTTGCTTTTCTATTTTTTAATTCTTTTTTAATTTTAACTTAGTTTAGTCTAGTTTATTCTTCTTTAATTTTTATTTTCTACTATACATATAGAGTTAAACTTCAAGGTAATCCCCTTTCCCAAATCAATGCTACAACTATAGGCAAACCAGTTTCTAATCCCCCTGTCACTTAGGAAAGCTGAGTCCCTTAACAAAAACATCAATATACCTTCAGGAAGAATCAAAATAACCTTCCTCACCGACACTGAGAATTTATAACCACTCTCCCAATTTTTCCTTCTGTCAGTGTTTCTGTGAATTTGTGTTTGTCCTGATAATATATAAATCTTATACTTGGGGTTCTTTCTGATGAGGTTCTTCCCTTTTTTTTTTTCTTATATATATATATTTTTTTCTCTTATTATATATATTTATCAGTCTTTTTGTTTGTCTGTTTTTACCTTGTGGCCCATTTGGGCTGAGCCTTCTCTTTTATCTTCCCTTTTTTTCCTCTCTCTCTCTCTCTCTCTTTTCTTTTCCTTTTTTCTTTCCCTTATTTTTTCTTTCTTCTTCTCTATTTCTTTTTCTTTTATTTTTTCTCTCATTTGGGTTGGGAACCCTGATTGCACAGAAGCGTTCCAGGGTGCACATTGACTGCACCACAATCGATAAATCCAGCTGCATCTGTTCAGTCATATCTTACCAAACTGACTAGAAGGAGGAATACCCAACAGAAGAAAAATACAGAGGATGGACCTTCTGCAACAGAGCTAATGGCTATCGACATAGACAATATGTCGGAAAAGGAATTCAGACTAACAATTATCCAGGCAATAGCTAGGTTGGAGAAAGCCATGGATGACCAAAAAAAAAAAATGATTAGGGCAGAACTGAAAGCCACCAGGGATGATGTTCACAATGTTAGGGCAGAACTGAAAGCCACCAGGGATGATGTTCAAAATGCTCTCAATGAGTTCCAATCTAATCTAAATTCTCTAAAAGCTAGGGTAACTGAGACAGAAGATAGAATTAGTGATCTGGAGGACAAACAGATAGAGAGAAAAGATCAGGAGGAAGCCAGGAACAAACAGCTCAGAAGCCACAAAAACAGAATCAGGAAAATAAATGATGCCAAGAAACATTCAAACATCAGAATTATTGGAATCCCAAAGGGAAGGAAAAAGAAAGAAGTCTAGAAGATATAGTGGAACAATTTGTCTATGAAAATTTTCCCAATCTCACGAATGGAAACAACGTTCATGTACTAGAGGCAGAGAGATTTCCTCCCAAGATTTTAGATTCTCAAAGTCCCCGTGATACGTTATAGTTAGAATGAGGAATTATGTTTCAAGACAGACCCTCTTAAAAGCAGCTAGGACAAAGAAGCTCCTTACATACAGAGGAAAGCCCATTAGAATAACGTCAGACCTTTCCACAGAGACCTGGCAAGCCAGGAAGGCCTGGCAAAATATATTCAGAGTACTAAATGAGAAGAACATGCAGCCAAGAATACTCTATCCAGCAAGACTTACATTCAAAATGGATGGAGAGATAAAGAGTTTCCAAGACCAGCAAGGCTTAAAAGACTATACAACCACCAAGCCGACACTGCAGGAAATATTAAGGGGGATCTATGAAAGAAAAAAAATCCTAAGAATATCATTGAACAGAAATATAGAAACAATCTACAGACAGAAAGACTTCAAAGGCAACACGATGTCAATAAAAACCTATCTCTCAATAATCACTCTCAATGTGAATGGCCTAAATGCGCCCATAAAAAGACACAGGGTTGCAGATTGGATAAAACGACAGGACCCATCTATATGTTGTTTACAAGAGACCCATTTTGAACCTAAGGATACACCCAGACTGAAAGTAAAGGGATGGAGAAGCATCTTTCATGCCAATGGGCCTCAAAAGAAGGCCGGGGTAGCGATTCCCATATCAGATAAATTAGATTTTAAACTAAAGACTGTAGTTGAGATACAGAAGGACACTACATAATTCTTAAAGGGACTATCCGCCAAGATGATCTAACAGTTCTGAATACCTATGCCCCCAATATGGGAGCGCCCAATTACATAAGAAAACTATTAATCAAGATAAAGAGTCATATTGATATGAATACAATAATAGTAGGAGATCTTAATATGTCTCTCTCAGAAATAGACAGATCATCGAAGCAGAAAATTAATAAAGAAATAAAAGCATTGAATCAAACATTGGACCAGATGGACCTCATAGACGTATACAGAACATTCCACACTAAAACAACAGAAGACTCATTCTTCTCAAGTGCACATGGAACCTTCTCCAGAATAGACCACATACTGGGTCACAAAGCAGGACTCATCTGATACCAAAAGATTGACATTATTCCCTGCATATTCTCAGATCACAATGCTTTGAAACTGGAAGTCAATCATAAGGAAAAGTTCAGAAGGAACTCAAACACCTGGAAGCTAAAGACCACATTGCTTAAGAATGCTTAGATCAACCAGGAGATCAAAGATGAACTTAAACAATTCATGGAAACCAATGAGAATGAAGACACTTCAGTCCAAAACCTATGGGATACAGCAAAGATGGATCTAAGGGGGGGGAAATACATAGCCATCCAAGCCTCCCTCAAAAACATTGAAAAATCCAGAATACACCAGCTGTCTCTACACCTTAAAGAACTGGAGAATCAACAACAATCAACCCAACTCCACATGCAAAAAGGGAAATAATCAAGATTAGAGCAAAGATAAATGAGGTAGAAACGAGAGATACAGTAGAATGTATCAATGAAACTAGAAGCTGGTTTTTTGAAAGAATCAATGAGATCGATAAACCATTGGCAACACTGATCCAAAAGAAAAGAGAGAAAGCCCAAATTAATAAAATTATGAATGAAAAGGGAGAGATCACAACTAACACCAAGGAAATAGAAACAATCATCAGAAATTATTACCAACAGTTATATGCCAATAAGCTAAGCAACCTAGATGAAATGGATGCATTCCTGGAAAACTACAAACTCCCAAAGTTGAACCAGGAAGAAATTGACAACCTGAATAGACTGATATCTAGTAACGAGATTGAAGCAGTGATCAAAAACCTCCCCAAAAACAAGAGCCCAGGACCTGACGGATTCCCTGGGGAATTCTACCAAACTTTCAAAGAAGAAATAACCCCAATTCTCCTGAAGCTGTTCCAAAAAATTGAAGCAGAAGGAAAACTTCCAGACTCTTTTTATGAAGCCAGCATTACCCTGATCCTCAAACCAGGAAAAGACCCTACCAAAAAAGGAGAATTTCAGACCAATATCACTGATGAATATGGATGCAAAGATTCTCAACAAGATCCTAGCAAACAGGATCCAGCAGCACATTAAAAAGATTATCCACCATGACAAATTGGGATTCATACCTGGGTTGCAAGGATGGTTCAACATTCGCAAATCAATCAATGTGATAGAGCAAATCAATAAGAGAAGAGAGAAGAACCACATGGTCCTCTCAATTGATGCAGAAAAAGCATTTGACAAAATCCAGTATCCATTCCTGATGAAAAGGCTTCAAAGTATAGGGATAGAGGGAACATTCCTGAACTTCATAAAATCTGTCTATGAAAGACCCACAGCAAATATCATCCTCAATGGGAAAAAGCTTGCAGCCTTCCCGTTGAGATCAGGAACACGACAACGATACCCACTCTCACCACTCTTGTTCAACATAGTATTAGAAGTCCTAGCAATGGCACTCAGACAACAAAGGGAAATTAAAGTTATCCAAATTGGCAAGGAAGAAGTCAAACTCTCTCTCTTCACAGATGACATGATTCTTTATATGGAAAACCCCAAAGACTCCACCCCCAAAATACTAGAACTCAAACAGCAATTCAGTAACGTGGCAGGATACAAAGTCAATGTACAGAAATCAGTGGCTTTCTTATACACTAACAATGAAAATACAGAAAGGGAAATTAGAGAATCGATTCCATTTACTATAGCACCAAGAACCATAATATACCTGGGAATAAACCTAACCAAAGAGGTCAAGGACCTGTACTCGAGGAACTACAGAACACTCATGAAAGAAATTGAAGAAGGCACAAAAAGATGGAAGACTGTTCCATGCTCTTGGATTGGAAGAATAAACATTGTTAAAATGTCTATACTGCCTAGAGCAATCTATACTTTTAATGCCATTCCGATCAAAATTCCACCAGTATTTTTCAAAGAGCTGGAGCAAATAATCCTAAAATTTGTATGGAATCAGAAGAGACCCCGAATTGCTAAGGAAATGTTGAAAAACAAAAACAAAACTGGCGGCATCACGTTGTCCGATTTCAAGCTTTACTACAAAGCTGTGATCACCAAGACAGCGTGGTACTGGCTTAAAAACAGACACATAGACCAGTGGAACAGAATGGAGAGTCCAGATATGGACCCTCAACTCTATGGTCAAATAATCTTTGACAAAACTGGAAAAAATATACAATGGAAAAAAGACAGTCTCTTCAATAAATGGTTCTGGGAAAACTGGACAGCTATATGTAGAAGAATGAAACTCGACCATTCTCTTACCATACAAAAAGATAAACTTGAAATGGATAAAAGACCTCAACATGAGACAGGAATCCATCAGAATCCTAGAGGAGAACATAGGCAGTAATCTCTTCAATATCAGCCACAGCAACTTCTTTCAAGACATGTCTCCAAAGGCATAGGAAACAAAAGGGAAAATGAACTTTTGGGACTTCATCAAGATCAAAAGCTTCTGCACAGCATAGGAAACAGTCAACGAAACAAAAAGGCAACCCACAGAATGGGAGAAGATATTTGCAAATGACAGTACAGGCAAAAGGTTGATATCCAGGATCTATAAAGAACTCCTCAAACTCAACACACACAAAACAGCTAATCATATCAAAAAATGGGCAGAGGATATGAACAGACACTTCTCCAATGAAGACATACAAATGGCTATCAGACCCATGAAAAAATGTTCATCATCACTAGCCATCAGGGAGATTCAAATTAAAACTACATTGAGATACCACCTGACACCAGTTAGAATGACCAAAATTAGCAAGACAGGAAACAATGTGTGTTGGAAAGCATGTGGAGAATGGGAACCCTCTTCCACTGTTGGTGGGAATGCAAGTTAGTGCAGCCACTTTGGAGAACAGTGTGGAGATTCCTGAAGAAATTAAGAATAGAGCTTCCCTATGACCCTGCAATTGCACTGCTGGGTATTTACACCAAAGATACAGATGTAGTGAAAAGAAGAGCCATCTGTACCCCAATGTTTTATTGCAGCAATGGCCACGGTTGCCAAACTGTGGAAAGAACCAAGATGCCCTTCAATGGATGAATGGTTAAGGAAGATGTGGTACATATACACAATGGAGTATTGTGCCTCTATCAGAAAGGATGAATACCCAACTTTTGTAGCAACATGGACGGGACTGGAAGAGATTATGCTGAGCGAAATAAGTCAAGCAGAGAGATCAAGTATCATATGTTCTCACTTATTTGTGGAGCAAAGCAAAGAACACGGTGGACATGGGGAGATGGAGAGGAGAGGGAGTTGAGGGAAACTGGAAGGGGAGATGAACCATAAGAGACTACGGACTCTGAAAAACAACCAGAGTGTTATGTTGGGTGCAGGGATGTTAGGTTGAGTAACCACGTGGTGGGTATTAGGGATGGCACGTACTGCTTGGAGCACTGGGTGTGGTGCAAAAACAATGAACACTGTTACACTGAAAATAAACAAACAAACAAACAAACAAAAAGAGCCACTAATGGTTTATCTCCCTCCCAAAACCATCTTGTTTCATTTATTTTTTTCCTACCACTCAAACCCCCCATGTTGCTTCTCCACTTCCTCATATCAGGGAGATCATATGATAGTTGTCTTTCTCTGATTGACTTATTCTGCTAAGCATAATACCCTCTAGTTCCATCCACATCGTCACACATGGCAAGATTTCATTTCTTTTGATGGCTTCATAGTATTCCATTGTATATATATGCCACCTCTTCTTTATCCATTCATCTATTGATGGACATCTAGGTTCTTTCCATAGTTTGGCTATTGTCGACATTGCTGCTATAAACTTTTGGGTGCACGTGCCCCTTCAGATCACTATGTTTGCATCTTTAGGGTAAATACCCAGTAGTGCAATTGCTGGGTTATAGGGTAGTTCTATTTTCAACTTTTTGAGGAACCCCCATGCTGTTTTCCAGAGTGGTTGCACCAGCTTGCATTCCCACCAAAAGTGTAGGAGGGTTCCCCTTTCTCTGCATCCTCGCCAGCATCTGTCATTTCCTGACTTGTTAATTTTAGCCATTCTGACTGGTGTGAGGTGATACCTCATTGTGGTTTTGATTTGAATTTCACTGATACCAAGTGATGTGGAGCACTTTTTCATGTATCTGTTGGCCATCTGGATGTCTTTTTAGCAGAAATGTCTGTTCATGTCCTCTGCCCATTTCTTGATTGGATTGTTTGTCCTTTGGGTATTGAGTTTGCTAAGCTCTTTATAGATTTTGGATACTAGCCCTTTATTGGAATGTCATTTGCAAATATCTTCTCCCATTCTGTCAGTTGTCTTTTGGTTTTGTTAACTGTTTCCTATGCTCTGTAAAATGTTTTGATCTTGATGAAATCCCAATAGTTCATTTTTTCCTTGCTTCCCTTGCCTTTGGCAATGTTCCCAGGAAGAAGTTTCTGTGGCTGAGGTCAAAGAGGTTGCTGCCTGTGTTCTCCTCAAGGATTTTGATGGATTCCTTTCTCACATTGAGGTCCTTCCTCCATTTGGAGTCTATTTTCATGTGTGATGTAAGGAAGTGGTCCAATTTCATTTTTCTGCATGGGGCTGTCCAATTTTCCCAATACCTTTTGTTGAAGAGGCTCTCTTTTTTCCGTTGGACTTCTTTCCTAAAAAGTGCATATGTTCTAAAATGGAGCAGGATTTCATCTGGTAGGTCTATTATAGACCTGAAAATTTGGAGTGAATAAGAATCACACACCTGTTTGGATTACTTCAAAACAAAGTCAAAGTTCTCATTCCTAAATTGTCTTTTCAATATACCTATAGTACAGTGTAGAAACATGGACTCTAGGTAATTGTAATACAGGTGGATTCCATGACAGTTTCCTTTTTTTATATCAAAACCTATGTGAGCAGATTATTATTTTATGGACAGTGTTATGTTAAATATATTGTGGATGGGTATTTGGGTATTGGAATCTGAGAGACAAGTTAGAGGACTAATGTTTTACACTAAGTGAGTTATTTGAGAATTGAAACACGGTAGTGTGAATGAGTTATTTGAAAGTTGAAATGTGATAGTGTGAATGAATCTGAAGCTCCAGGTGATGGTTCCAGAGAAATTTAGGAACACAAACTGAGAGGAATGATTGAACATTTGGATATATGGGATATATGAGATAAATGGAAGATATTTTTAAAAATGAGTTACATCATCTTTCAACTTCCTTTCTGCCTACTCCCTTGTGGACTCACTCATGTTTTTTATGCTGTTAAAGGAAGGAGTGTTACTGGTATGCCCTCAGATAAAAACAAAATATAAGCCTACAATGAAATCCATGAAATATAATGAGTTCTATATTGATATAATATGCCATCAGAGAAATATGAGTGAAAAAAAATCATTATGGCATTTAATGCAGTAACTTCTATCCATGTGGCCCTAAGGAAAAAAAAAAATTAAGTTCAGGTTTGTATTCTGATTTATTTTACTACTTTAAGTCAGCACTGTTAACCTTCTTTCCGATGGTAATTACAAGGAAATAAGTTCATGTTATTATATTTAAGGCCCTCAAAGCCTTCCATTAAGCTCTTTAAAAACTACTAGACCCTTATTAGATTTGGATTATGAGTATTTTTCTTACTCTTTGGGTTGTCATTTCACTCTTCTGGTAATGTCATTTGGTCACAAAAGTTTTAATTCTGATGAAGTCAAGTTGTTTCTATTTTTTATTTGGTTGCTTGTGTTTTCAGGGGCATATGTAAAAGAATCTTTGCTTTATCCAAAGTTGCAAAGATGTATACTTACCACTTATTCTAAGAAATTTATAATTTTATATTTTACATTTAGGTCTTTGGTTAATGTTTGCGTATGGTTTGAGGTAAAGATTCAAGTCACAATTTGCATGTAAATAGTTACCACAACATGATTTGTTGAAAAGGCTATTAATCCCCCATTAAACAACACCCTTGTTAAAATTCAATTGACCATTAATGCACAGGTCTATTACTTTGAGGTAAAACTCAGTTGCTATACCAGTATCACATTGTCCTGATCACTGTACCTTTATATTAATTTTTGAAACTGGAAAGTATGACTCTTTCAATTTTGCTCCTCTTTTTCAATATTGTTTTGGCTATCAAGGTCCCTTGCAATTCCATATGAATTTTAGGATTAGATTGTTTATTGATGCAAAAAGAATAGTTGAAATTTTAATAAGGATTACATTGAATCAGATCACTTTGGGAACTGTTATCATCTTAATTAACAATGTCAAGTGTACTATCCAATAACATGGGATGTCTTTATTTATTTAGGACTTTTTTTTTTAAGTTGTGGCTTGTTTGTTTGTTTGTTCGTTTTGGTACAAGTGTTGCCCTTTCATGGTTACATTTACATAAAATAACTCTTACAACTGAACAATAAAAAAGACCAACACTCAAGAAAATATAGACAAAGGGCTTGAAGAAGATATACAAACAGACAAAAAGCACTTGAAAAGATGCTCGAGAACAGTAGTCTTTAGGAAAATGTAATTCAAAATTACAATGACATACCACTTCACAGCTACTAGGACAGTTAAGTATGTGTGTGTGTGTGACTGTGTGGGTGTGAGTACATATATGTTATTTATATATAACACAAAAAACAACAAGTGTTATTGTATATAATAACAAGTGATGATGTACAGAATTAAGAACACCATATGCCACTGGTTGGAATGTAAAACACGCAGCCACTTGGAAAAGTTTGTCAGCTCATCAAGAAGGTAAACACAGAGTTACCATATAACCCAGAAATTCTAAGAATTGAAAACATAGGTTCATGCAAAAATTTCAATACACATTTTCACAGAGGATCAGGCATAAGAGCCAAAAAGCAGAAACAACACAGGTAACATTTAAGTGATGAATGTATACACAAAATGTGGTACAGTTATATTTCACTTTATTGTGCTTTGCTTTGTTGTATTTTGCATACACTACATTTCTCTCATAAGTTGAACATTTGTGACAATCCTGCATCAAACAGTTCTAATGGTGCCATTTTTCCAACAGCATTTTCTCTTTTCAGTATCACATTTTGGTAATTCTCACAATATTTCAAGCTTTTTCATTATTATTATATTTATTATGGTGGAGAAAGTTTTAGTGGTATGGACTGAATACCAAACCAGCGACAATATTCCCTTAAACCAAAGCCTACCACAGAGGAAGGCCCTAATTTTCTTCAATTCTGTGAAGGCAGGAAGAGGTGAGAAAGCTACAGGGAAAAAGGAGTCTGAAGCAAGGGGCACCTGGGTGGCTCAGTGGGTAAAGCCTCTGCCTTCGGCTCAGGTCATGATCCCAGGGTCCTGGGATGGAGCCCCACATCGGGCTCTCTGCTCCTCGGGGAGCCTGCTTCCTCCTCTCTCTCTGCCTGCCTCTCTGCCTAGTTGTGATTTCTCTCTGTCAAATAAATAAAAAAAATTAAAAAAAAAAAGAAGTCTGAAGCAAGCAGAGAACAGCTCATAAGGTTTAAGGAAAGAAGCCATCTCCATAACATTAAAGTATGCAGTGAAGCAGCACGGACTGATGTAGTACCTGAAGTGAGTTACCCAGAAGACCTAGCTAAGATAATTAATGAAGGTGACAATACTAAACCACACACTTTCCATGCAGATGAAAAAGACTTATAGTTGATGAAGATGCCATCTAGGCTGTTTATAGATTGAAAAGAGGAGCTAATGAGTGACTTCAAAGCTTCAAAGTCTAAGCTGACTCTCTTGTGAAAGCTAAGACAGCCAGTGACTCTAAATTGAAGCCAATGCTCATTGATCATTCTGAAAGACCTAGGCCTAAGAATTATGCTAACACTACTTTGCCTATGCTCAATAAATGGAATAACAAAGTCTGGATGACAGCACCTTTGTTTACAACATGGTTTACTAAATATTTTAAGCCACTGTTGAGATCTGCTCCTCAGTAAAAGATTCCTTTCAAAATATTGCTGCTCATTGACAATGCACCTGAGCATTCAAGAGTTCTGATGGAGAGGTACAATATGGTTAATATTGTTTTCATGACTGCTAACAAAACAATCATTCTGAATCCCATGGATCAAGGGACAATTCTGACTTTCAAGTCTTATAATTTTAGAAATACTCTTCATAAGGCTAGAGATACCATGGATACTGATTTCTCTAATGGATCTGGGAAAAATAAATGGAAACTTTTCTGGAAAGGCTTTACCACTCTAGATGCCACTAAGAACATTCAAGATTCATAGAAAGGGGCCAAAAAGAGTCAACATGAACAGGAGTTTAGATGAAGTTGATTGCAACATGTAGTATTTATAAATATTAGTTATTTTTCTGTGTAGAAAAAATCAAACCCCAGATTTTCGTCAGAATTGTTTCTATTATTATCAATGAGAGTGAATCTTGTAAGAAATTCAAAGTATGATTTACTTATTTCTGTGATTGGGGATCTTCCCATATTTTAAACTATTTATAAATTAAAAATTACGGATTCAATCTAGTTGGGTCAATGTAAAGAAATTTATTAATGTTTCATACATAAAAGCATATGCAATCATTTTAATCCAATAGATTTGGACAACAATTGACAAAGCATATATAGAATATCTGCATCATGCTTAACAATTTCCTTGGCCTCTTCAGAGCCATTCCCTTACTCTCCATGCCTGCTAATGGATTCAGATATACACAGATGTCTTTTGGCCACATCAATTACTTTTACTTTTTCTGGAATTTCCTATAAAAGAAATCACAAATTGGGACATTTAATTTCACAGTTGGAGGATCACCCAGTTTCTTCCATACATGCTTAAATTCTTTCCTTTTTGCTAATGCTATTTGGCAAATCTAAATTTACCATATTTGATTTAACAAATTCAGAATCTCTGGCATTTTTTTGTTATAGCCAGCCTTCCGTCCCCAATTCCCACACATTGGTGTTTTTTTTCTCTCTAGAATCTCTCCATAAGATTCAATGATTTGTTTCAATTAGAGTCATAATCAAGTACACACTCTATTCTGAAATGTCAGTCCCTAAAAGCATATATCTTCCCATAATGTCCTCCTGAAATAAGTGCCAAAGGAAAAATAATTGGGGGTGGTGGTTATTCCTCTATTCTTTGTTGACTCTACTCCTCAATTACCATTCTCCATGGCAGTTTGAATTACAGAATTACACCAATTGTCTTTAGAGGACAAGATACATGTAAGAAGTAAGAAGGATACATGAAAAGAAACACCATTCACCATTTTGTTGCTCTTTTTGGCATCTCATCCCAACTTCTTAATTAACATCTTCTACTCTCTTTTTAGATGCAGCATGTTGCAAGACAACCTACTTTTCTCCTTTGTGCTAGTATCTACTTGATCTTTTGGGCTTTATACCCAAAGACTTCCTATAGAATAGTACACTGTCTTACCTCTCATCTTTGTTAATCTCTCATGAACCAGCATCTGTGGCTTAATACTATACTGCCAGTTATATATAAAATCACAAAATGGTGTAACTACAAGAAGTCATAAATTTGCAAATTCTTACAGCATGGGTCCTATATCAGTCAGGATTCAGGTGAAGGTAGGATTTCTGTAAGCACTTTGGAAAGAAAGGAGATAATGGAGAAATTATAGCGTTTAAAAATAATGAAAGAGGTAGCTATGGAAGGAAAAGTTTGAACACCAAGGAGAATGTTGAGGAAACTAACACCAAAGATCTCATGTTGAAGTCCTATGAGAATGCTTCAAGAAACCTTAATGGGAAATCACAGTGAGTGTCAGTTATTTCTGAGAAAGCATCTACCTATATCTTAGCAATAAAGTTGGTAGTTTTCAGACACTTCCTGAAAATCCACAATGATCTAGCCTGCAAGCGCCAGCCTGGTTTCAAACTAGAGAGCAATAGTCTCCACTTCCCTTCCAAATTCCAAATTTTGTGCCAAGTCCTATCACTGACAAATCATAAATTAAGACCATACAGGGAAGGGAACACTCAGAAATAGCCTCCCACTTTCTCTACAGCACTGAGAGAACAACTAAAAATGTATTATGTGATGTTGAGCTGGCAACAGATAGCTCAATGCAAGTGCTTTGAAAACAACCAAAGTCAAGTCCTTCTATTGCCAATTAATTATTTATTTTTTTAAAGGCTCCCAGGCCCAAGTTCCTTCTCATTCTTTTTTTTTTTAAGGTTTTATTTATTTATTTGACAGAGAGAGATCACAAGTAGACAGAGAGGCAGGCAGAGAGAGAGGGGGAGGCAGGCTCCCTGCTGAGTGGAGAACCCAATGTGGGGCTTGATCCCAGGACCCTGAGATCATGACCCGAGCTGAAGGCAGTGGGTTAAGCCACTGATCCACCCACGTGCCCCAGGGAATTATTTATTATTTTCACTGGCTCTGCCTGAAATGCTATATCGGTATTGGGAGCAGCTTAGTAGAGATAAGATGCACGGTCCCTAGGTGGCTCAAGGACCAAGAGTTTTAACTCAAGTCATGATCTCATGCATTGTGGAATTGAGCCCCATGCAGGATCAACACTCAGTGGAGAGTCTACTTGAAGATTTTCTCCTTCTGTCCCTAACCTCACTCTGTCCAAATCTCTCTCCCTCTAAAAATAAATAAATAAATAAATAAATAAATAAATAAATAAATAAATAAATAAATAAATGTCTTTAGGGAAAAAAGAGAAATAGAGACTTTGCATCTCCTTGTTCAATTTACCTCCACTATTTAGGGCACTATGTCAAGATCCTGACATTATAAATGCTTAAATGCATGTTATCCACTCATGTTATATCCAATACCTTTGGCAATCTGGTTGAAAATGACATCTCTACAGGGTAGAATAGATGAGTTTCTGTTAAAGGAAGGATGAGCACTAAAGTGATAAAAATAGGGTAATAAATTATATTATTACTAATGTAGTATAATTTTCCATGAGGTTAGCACAGGCGTAAATTTTAAGCTCTAGGGGTGCCTGGGTAGCTCAGTCACTTAGGTATCTGCCTTTGGCTCAGGTCATGAGTCCAGGTCCTGGGATTGAGCCCTGCATCAGGCTCCCTGCTCAGTGGGGAGCCTGCTTCTCCCTCTCCCTCTGCCTGCTGCTCCCCCTACTTGTGTGCTCTCTCTGTCAAATAAATAAAATATTTTTAAAAAATATATTTTAAGCTAGAGAATGTCCAAGGAGAATAAGACCACTACAGTAATTTAGGAAATCAATTATCTTAGTAAATCCCAGATCCTGAAGGAGAACTGTTGTTCATTTATTCATTAGTAAATCAATTAATTATTTTTTGTATTTATGTTTATTTGTTTATATGTTTTCTTTTTAAGTCTGTATTTAAGTTCCAGTTAGTTAACATATATATATATATATATATTAAAGATTTTATTTATTCATTTGACAGAGAGAGAGATCACAAGTAGGCAGAGAGGCAGGCAGAGAGAGAGGAGGAAGCAGGCTCCCTGCGGAGCAGAAAGCCCAATGCGGGGCTCAATCCCAGGACCCTGAGATCATGACCTGAGCCGAAGGCAGAGGCTTAAACCACTGAGCCACCCAGGCGCCCCAGTTAACATATATCTTAATATGAGTTTCAGGTGTACGACCCAGTGGCTCAACACTTTCATACAGCAACTGTTGTTAATCAGACATGCACTCCTTATTCCCCATCACCTATTTCACCCATCCCTCAACTCACTTCCCCTCTGGTAAGCAACACTTTGTTCTCTACAGTTGAGGGTCTGTTTCTTGGTTGCTTCCCTCCATCTGTTTTTCCCCTTGCTTATTTGTTTTGTTTCTTAAATTCCACATATGAGTGTAATCATATGGTATTTGTTTTTCTCTGAATGACTTATGTCACATAACGTAATATTCTCTAGTTCCATCCATGTCATTTCAAATGGGAATGTTTCATTCTTTTTTATGACTGAGTAATATTCCATTGTGTTTCTATACCATTTCTTTATCCATTCAGCATTTGGTGGAAATTTAGACTCTTTCTATAATTTGGCTATCATAGCTAGTGCTGCTACGAATATAGGTCCATGTAGCACTTTGAGTTAGAATTTTTTGTCTTCTTTGGGTAAATACCTAGTAGTGCAATCGCTGGATCATAGGGTAGTTCTATTTTTAACTTTTTGAGGAACTGCCATACTGTCTTCCAGAGTGGTTGCACCAATTTGCATTCGTCACAAAAGTGTAGGAGGGATCCCCATTTTCCACATCCTCATGAACACTTGTTTTTTTCTTGTATTATTTATTTTAGCCACTCTGACAGGTGTGAAATAATATCTCATTGTATTTTTGATTTGTATTTCCCTAATGATGAGTGATGCTGAGCATCTTTTCATGTTCTATTAGCCATCTGGATGCCTTCTTTGGAAAAGTGTCTATTCATGTCTTCTGCCCATTATTTTATTGGACTATTCATTTTTAGTGTTTTGAGTATTATAAGTTCTCTATATATCTTGGATATTAAGCCTTTATTATATATGGCACTCACAAATATCTTCTCTCATTACATAGATTGCCTTACAGTTTTGTTGGCTGTTTCTTTTGTTGTGCAGAAGCTTTTTATTTTGGTGTAGTCCCAATAGTGTATTTTGGCTTTGTTTCCCTTGCCTCAGGAGATATATATTGAATAATATTGCTATAGTCAATGTCAAAAAGTTTACTGCCTATTCTCTCTTCCAGAACTTTCATGGTTTCAGGTCTCACATGTAGGTATTTCATCCATTTTGAATTTATTTTTGTGTATTGTGTGAGAAAGTGGTCCAGTTTCTTTGGTAATAGATCATAGCTACACTTGTGGTGAATATAGCATAATGTATACACTTGTCAATTCATTATGCTTTCCATCTGATCATAACATAGCAATATAACTAAAGTACTAATGTAACTAATAGTTGTGTGTCAGTTATACTCAATATATTAAAAAAAGAACAAATAAATGAGCATTGATGAATGATTAGAAATGAATTGAAGGGAGTTGAGGGAAATTGGAAGGGGAGATGAACCATGAGAGACTATGGACTCTGAAAAACTACCTGAGGGTTTGGAAGGGGCAGGGGGTAGAAAGTTGGGGGAACCAGGTGGTAGGTAATAGGGAGGGCACGTATTGGATGGAGAACAGGGTGTGGTGCAAAAACAATGAATACTGTTTCACTGAAAAGAAATTAAAATAAAAATTAATAATAAAAAAAAGAAATGAATTGAGATGCCTAAGAAACCACTTCCAGCAGGGAAAACAACATATGTGAGAGTGAATGACTTTCACTCATGATTTATTTCACTTAATCTTTATAATAAACTGTGAGTTAAGAGTACTAGCCCTCTCATTTTATGAGTACAGAAACTGATAGAAAGGTTGAATAGATTTTGCAAGTTAAATAAATTTTGCAACCTTACAAAATCATTGGGTCTCCTTAACCTCAAAATCTAAGAATTGTGATCAGGTCCTTATTATATCTCATTATGTGAATTGTGGCTTCATTTTTGTCTCTGTTTATAAAATATGGAAATGATTTCTAATATCTGTGATGGCTAGGACCCAATGAAAAGGGCTCATTCTTGTTGGTAGAGGACAACTTTTTTTTAAATGATTAGTTCTTTTTTTTTAAATTATTAAATTTTTTTTTTATAAACATATAATGTATTTTTATCCCCAGGGGTACAGGTCTGTGAATCGTCAGGTTTACATTTCACAGCACACATCATAGCACATACTCTTCCCAATGTCCATATCCCTACCACCCTCTCCTGATCCCACTTCCCCTAGTAACCCTCAGTCTGTTTTTTTGAGATTGAGTGTTTTATGGTTTGTCTCCCGGTAGGAGGACAATTTTGAAGTACTTATTAAGATGTGGTGCTTGTATATATGTTATTCTAGTAGTTGTATATATGCAAATGAATGCATAAAAATAGACTTAGCATTTTGGCTAATGATGTGAAATTGACAGCAAGCTAATTCCTTGAATCTTAATAAATAATGAAACTACTAAATTATTAGACGTTTCCTCTGGTAGTCTATGAATTTGTTATAAAAGGATGAGTCCCAGCTCTGTAAGTTGACAAGGAATGATATCTAGGACATATTGTTAACTGGAAAAAAAATTGCTGAATATTTCTGTAGTAAAATTGCATTACATATTACATATTAAAAATGTGCTCTCTGAGTGAGTGAATATGACTGTGTTTGTGAATAAAATTTCTGATATAATAGACTATAAATATTTTTTTAAGAATTTATTTATTTATTTATTTGACAGACAGAGATCACAAGTAGGCAGAGAGGCAGGCAGAGAGAGAGGAGGAGGAAGCAGGCTGTCCGCAGAGCAGAGAGCCCGATGTGGGGCTCGACCCCTGAACCCTGGGATCATGACCTGAGCCGAAGGCAGAGGCTTTAACCCACTAAGCCATCCAGGCGCCCCTAGACTGTAAATATTTAATACTGGTTAATTTGAAGATTTGAGGGCAAATGGTGAATCACTTAGAAACTTAAGGGCCATTCCATCCCTCTTTATACACTATTATAATTAATTCACTGACATTTATTTCTCATTATATTAAATCTATACACTCTTAAAATTAAAATATTAAAAACTGAGTTTCAAATACCCTTCTGATTTTTAAATTATTGCAATTCTTTCTTGATACATTCATTCTTTTTTATGTTGGTAGAGATGTATAAATGAATAAAACCTGAGTGCTACCCTCAATGAAGAGTTGGAGCTCAGCTCTGTATTTAATGAACACAAAAGAGTTGAAAATAAATTATCTCCTCTGTGAAGATGAAGTGCCATGTGTATTTGAGAAAAATTAAATATGACCAAGGAGAAACTAAGTTGATTGGATATGCTGGTAGGTATACTTTTGTTTCTATCTCACTATATTGCTTAGTTTTCTGAAAGATGTACTTCATAACATCACTATACCTCTTAGGCCCATCTCTCCTGCATCTGGCTTTTCTTTATTCTGGCCATTCATTCATTTATACAGTGACTAGAGAAGGTAAATTTGTTTCATCTTTGGATAGTATTCAATCCTCATCTTATCCAAAGAGCTTTAAAACCATTTACATTTTAGTCACAAAGCAGTGCTCCCTGGAAATTTACTTAAAGGACTCTCAGAGTTACAATAGTAGCTTTTTAAAATTTAGGTCAGAATAATGTTTATGTTTATATGAAAAAATGAAAGAGATAAAGAACAATTTCTATACTTAGAGGATGTAGAAAACTTGTATGTAATTAAGCCTGCATTTACCCTGTGTGAGAGGCACTTACATAAGAGAGGAAGGGTGAATTCCTGACAAAAAGTCTCCGGAATTAGCTTATGAATGCATCGCCTCTCACATTTTAAGTAAATTAAGAAAATCTGGGATTATACTTCTGCTTCCAAGCAGGGAGCCCGATGTGGGGCTCGATTCCAGGACTCCGGGATCATGACCTGAGCTGAAGGCAGAGGCTTTAACCCACTGAGCCACTCAGGTGCCCCAGCTGATTTCATTCTTAATCATATTTCCTGTGCTCATGTCGCTCTTAAAACTTAATTATTGTAGGTCTAATATTACTGACCACTTCAACTGTGATTATTTTCCCCCGCTGCAACTTTCTTGTTCAGATACAAAATTCCTAGAGATAATTTCCTGGTCTCTATTTTATTTAATGTTCACTTTGGCATCGATATTACTGTACTATGTATATATCATCAGAACAATTTTGAGGATTCCTTCTGCTAGTCAGAGGACAAAGGCCTGTTCCACTTGTTCATCCCACATGATTGTCATCTCCATCTCCTATGGAAGCTGCATTTTTATGTATATTAAACCTTCAGCAAAAGACCGAGTTTTTCTGAGCAAGGGAGTGCTGTGCTAAACACTTCAGTAGCCCCCATGCTGAACCCCTTTATTTATAGCCTAAGGAAGCAGCAAGTCAAGCGAGCCTTCATTGACAAGGCAAGGAAGATTGTATTTTTCTCAAGCAAATGAAATGCTGTGGTGTCACAAATTAGATACATTGCAGGGCAATTTAAAATATACAAAATGAAATTTAAGCCAGCTTTAAATCACAGTGGTCTTCCTGCTATCCTTATTCATTCATTCTTTCTTTCTTTCTAACAGTTTACAAGCACATTTAATATATTTCCAATTCAACTGAAATAATTTCATACGACTTTCTGGCTCCCATTCTTCTGAACCCTTTGTTAGTTGAAACTTCTTGAACAATAATTGTTTTATTCAGAAAGTTGTATTTGAGTTTTGTTTAGGAAAATAGTTATCACTTGGAATAGATGAGATACTGTAAAAACATTGATGTGATATTTTTCTTACTCAATACAGACAATATAATCTTGTCATTTTCATTGATCTTTCTCAGAAACTTCCTTCAATATCTTACAGTTTCTCTAGGAAAAAAATCCTCAAATGCCATATGATTTATTGAAAAATGTGGATGCTTTTATTTTAAAATAAAAAAATGCATACTTAATAGGGTATATCCATATAATTTAACTATTGATTTTTTTTTTTTTAAGCATAGATCTGGGGTGCCTGGGTGGCTCATTCATTAAGCATTGGCCTTCAGCTCAGGTCATGATCTGAGGGTCCCAGGATGGAGCCCAGCATCAGGCTCCCTATTCAGCAGGAATCCTGCTTCTGCCTCTCCCATTCCCCCTGTTTGTGTTCCCTCTTTCACTGAGTCTCTCTGTGCCAAATAAATAAATAAATACTTAAACAAACAAAAAAGCATAGATCTTTAACAGTGTAAAGATCCCCATATTTCCAAATCCCACAATGACTCTTGTAATATATAGGTATATAGGTAGATACATGCATACATACATACATACATGCATAAATACATACTGCAGAAAAAGTTGTTTAAGATCAATAGAATACATTCACTTTCTCTAATTACATGGAATGTAAGCTCCATTTTCTCACTAGACTAGAATATAGATGTATAGCTCCTTCTCTAGTTTTAGACTAGTTTAAAACTGGGCACGTATGTAAATTATTTAATGCCTAAACAAAATCACTAATGTTTTTAGAAAATAAGAACTTCATAACAGAACAAAATTTTCCATCTCATATAAAATTGGAATTTCATCTGTTAAAATACTCTTCCAGTCTACTGAATGTATTAAGTGCCTCAAGTATTTTGGATGATATGTATGTGTGGTGTTTGTGTGTGTGTGTGTGGGCATGCGCACATATGTAGGTTAAATAAGAATTGTGGATATTAAAATGTTTCCTAAATAATAGAAATCACTTTTTATTAATAAAAAAATACTACAATCCTAATTAGTTGTTCAACATTCATAATGATCCCTATACAATGTATTCAATTGAGAAATACAGCACAGGATTTGTTAAGAAAAAAATAAAATAAGTGATAAAAAATTAAAGGGGACTCATAATATAAGAGAAAATGTATGAATGGTTTCTCAATTTCATCCTGACTGAAGTATAATTTGCATGTGAAAGAAGGTAAATAGTTGACAAACAGGGTTTTTATAGCCTCTCTCAATAGAGGCTTCCCTCTAGTAAGTCAGATGGTAACTGGTAAGTCAGATGTCAGATAAATCTGGCATACGTAATGTACTATAGGGATGGAAATGAGTCTGTCAAACACATAGTGTAATTAGTTATCAATAAATAGTAGAAATTAATAATAATATGGGATTATATAGCTAACTGCTATGGTTGTGAATAAGTAAAAATTATATTTGTGAAGTGGTGAGAACACTTAAGATCTACCCTTTTGTATTTTTAAAGGTACAATACAATAATGTTTTCTTTCATTTTTATTTAAATTCAGTTAATTGAAATAAAATGTTTCATTAGTTTCAGAGGTAAGGTCAATGATTCATCAGTCTTATATAATACCCAGTATTCATTACATCACATGTCTTCCTTAATGTCCATTGCCTGGTTACCCCATCCCCTCACCCCTTTCCCCTCCAGTAACCCTTAGTTTGTTTCCTATGATTAAGAGTTTCTTATGGTTTGTGTGTCTCTCTCTGATTTCACTTTTATATTCTCCTCTCTTTCCCTGTGATTCTCCATTTTGTTTCTTAAATTCCACATATGAGTGAGATCATATGCTGTCTTTCTCTGATTGACTTACTTTGCTTAGAATAATACCCTCTTGTTCCATCCATGTCATTGCAAATGGCAAGATTTCATGTTTTTTGATGGATAAGTAGTATTCCATAGTATAAATGCACCACGTGTTTTTATCTACTTATCTCTTGATGGACATTTGGGATCCTTCCATAGTTTGGCTTTGTGGATATTGCTGCTTTAAACATTAGGGTACCGGTGCCCCTTCGGATCAGTGCATTTGTACCTTTGGAGGTAAATGCTTAGTAGTGCAATTTCTGGGTTATAGGGGACCTCTATTTTTAACTTTTTGAAGAACCTCCATACTATTTTCCAGAATGGCTACACCAGCTCACATTCCCTCCAACAATGTAAGAGGGTTCCCCTTTCTCTAGCCTCCCTAACATCTGTAATTTCCTGAATGGTTAATTTTAGCCATTCTTAATGCTGTAGATGTATCTCTTTGTGGTTTTGATTGGTATTTTCCTGATGCCAAGTGATGTGAAGCATTTTCTCATGTGTCTGTTGGCCATTTTACAGTCTTCTTTAGGGAAATGTTGACTTGTGTCCTCTGTCCATTTCTTGATTGGATTATTTGTTCTTTAGTTGTGAGTATGATTATTTCTTTACAGATTTTGGATACAAGCCTTCTATCTGATAAGATATTTGTAAAATATTTTCTCCCATTCTGTAGGTTCTCTTTCAGTTTTGTTGACCGTTTCCTTTGTTGTGCAAAAGATTTTTATCTGGATGAAGTCCCAAGAGTTCCTTTTTGCCATTGTCTCTCTTAGCCTTTGGAGATTTGTCTAGCAGGAAGTTGTGGTGGCTGCGGTCACAGCGGTTGCTGACTGTGTTCTCCTTAAGGATTTTGATGGATTCTGTCTTACATCCAAGTCTTTCATCCATTTTGAGTCTCTTTGTGTATGGTGTGCAAAAATGGTCCAGTTTTATTCTTCTGCTTGTGGCTGTCCAATTTTCTCAACACCACTTGTTGAAAAGAACTTTTCAACAAAAGTCTTTTTGCCACTGGATATGCTTTCCTGCTTTGTCGAAGGTTAGTTGACCATAGAGTTGAGGGTCCATTTCTGAGTTCTCTATTCTCTTCCAATAGCCAATAACATCCAAAAGACAACATATGTGTCTGTTTTTGTGCCACTACCATAGCATCTGAATGATTATAGATTTATAATATAGGTTTTCTTTTACAACATTCTTTTGGTTATTCAGGGTCTTTTCTGGTTCCATATATATATTAGGATTATTGTTTTTCAGCTCTGTTGAAAAAGTTGATAGTATTTTGATAGAGATTGCATTGAATGTGTAGATTGCTCTAGGGAGCATAGACATTTTAACAATATTTATTCTTCCAGTTCATGAGCATGGGGTGTTTTTCCATTTCTTTGTGTCTTCCTCAATTTCTTTTGTGAGTATTCCATAGTTTTCTGAACAAAGACACTTTGCCTGTTGTTTAGGTTTACTCCTATGTATCTTATGGTTCTTGGTGCAAATGTAAATGAGATCCACTCCTTAATTTCTCTTTCTTCTGTCTCATTGTTAGTGTATAAAATTCAACTGTTTTCTGTGCATTTATTTTATATCCTGACACTCTGATTTCCTGCATGAGTTCTGGTAATTTGGGGGTGGAGTCTTTTGGGTTCTCCACATTGAGTATCAAGCCATATATGAAGAGTGGGAGTCTGACTTTTTTGCCAGTTAGGATGTCCTTTGTTTCTTTGTTGTCTAATTGCTGAGACTAGGACGTCTAGAGCTATGTTGAACAATAGTGGTGAAAGAGGTCATCCCTGCCATGTTCCTGACCCTAGGGGGAAAGCTGTCAGTTTTCCCCCATTGAGAATGATATTTGTCTGGGCTTTCTGTATATGGCTTCTATGATATTGAGGTACGTTCCCTCTATCCCTATACTGTGAAGACTTTTAATCAAGAAAGCATTCTGTACTTTATCAAATACTTTTCTGCACCTATTAAGAGGCTCATACAGTTCCTGTCCTTTCTTTTATTAATGTAGTATATCATGTCGATTGATTTGTGGATGTTGAACCACAGTTGCAGCTCAGGAATAAATCTCACTTTGTTGAGGTGAATTACCCTTTTAATGCACTTTTGGATGGTATTGGCTAGTAACTTGGTCAGAATTATTGCATCCGTGTTTATCAGGGATATTGGTATGTAATTCTCCTCTTTAGTAGGGTCTTCCTCTGATTTGGGGATCAAGGTAATCCAGGCCTCATAGGAAGAGTTTGGAAGTTTTCCTTCCATTTCTATTTTTTGAACAAGCTTCAGAAGAATAGGCTTTCTTTCAGAAGAATAGTATTTCTTCAAGAGTTCAGGAATTCCTCTGGAAAATCATCCAGTCCTGGACCCTTGTTTGTTGTGAGATTTTTGATTACTGCTTCAATTATGGGTCTATTCAGTTTCTTCCTGTTCCAGTTTTGTAGGATATACATTTCTAGGAATGCATCTATTTCTTCCACATTGCCTAATTTATTGGCATATAGTTGTTCCTAAAGTGTTCTATAACTGTATTTCTACAGTGTTGGTTGAGATCTCTCTCTTTCGTTCATGATTTTATTGATTTGTGTCCTTTCTCCTTCTTTTTGATAAGTCTGGTCAGGGGCTTATCAATCTTATTAATTTTTTCAAAGAACCAGGTGCAAGATTTGCTGATCTATTGTGCTGCTCTTTTGGTTTCTACTTCATTGATTTCTGCTGTAATCTTTATTAATTTTATTCTCCTCCTGGGTTTAGGCTTTATTTTCTGTTCTTTTCCCAGCAACGTTAGGTGTAAGGTTCAATTGTATATTTGAGACCTTTCTTGTCTCTTGAGAAAGGCTTGTATTACTATATACTAGGTACTTGGTATATCTGTTTGTTTCCTGTTTGTTAGAAGAAATTGCATCCCAAAATTGTAAAAAAGAAATATATATATACATATATATGTGTGTGTGTGTGTATATATTTATTATATATTTATTTTTATTTTATATATATTTTATATATTTATTATATATTTATATATTTATATATTTATTTATATTATATATATATTTATTTTTATTTATTACATATTTATTATATAAATATAAATTTATAAATATAAATATTACACATTTAATAAAATTAAATATAATAAAAGGATGGAATGTAAGTGTGATAATGAAGGTTAAAAAGATTTTTTAAAAAGAGTTGTAAGGGGTGCCTGGGTTTCTCAGTGGGTTAAGTCTCTGCCTTTGGCTCAGGTCATGATCTCAGGGTCCTGGGATGGAGCCCTGCATCAGCCTCTCTGCTTGGCAGGGAGCCTGCTTCCTCCCTCTCTCTCTGCCTGCCTCTCTGCCTACTTGTGATCTCTGTCTGTCAAATAAATAAATAAAGTCCTTAAAAAAAAGAGTTGACAAAATAAGAAACTGGTTGAACAGGGAAGGAGAAAAAATTAAAATTGAAAGATAAAAGAATTGTGGGGAAAAAAACATGAATTCTATATACTATTTTCACCTAGCACTGGAGTTTTGCAATTTCTTATGGTCTGTAAACCTGGTCTTAGCTAGATGTTCTTGCTGATCTTCCTGAGATCACTGATTCTCCAGTGTCTTTGCCCCAGACAGACTGGCACTGTCCTTGCCAATGGATCAGGCTAAGTAATCTGCTCTGATTGCTCCCTGTGGCTTTTGTTCCCTGAAGGCTTTCCCTGCCTCTTTAGAGGATATGAATGAAATTGGCAGCCTCAGAGTCTCCATTCCCAGAGATTAAAGAAATGGGCCCCACTCCTCAGTGTGCCCTTGGGTAAAATCAGTCAATCACTCCGATCTCCCTGGTCTCTATGCACTCTTAGTGCCCACCCAGTCTGTGAGAGTGCATTTCTCTCCCAGGCATGTAACCCCATTTGGAGTCTCCAAACCCTGCAGACTCCTGTGGTTCACACTCATGCCACTCCTTCCACAGATGGAAACGGGATCTCACCACAGTTCTGCCTCTTGCTGGGCCCCTGGTTGAAGGGTGGTGGGTCAGCCATGCCGCTCTTCATGGTATATGGCAACCTGACCTGAGAGTCCATTCCTGGGCTCACTGATTACAGCCAGCTTTCTTGCTCTAATGTTTGGGAACTCTGCCACATCCTGGTCTTCTTGTGACTCTGGGGATCCTGAGACCACACTGTGCCACCAAGTATCCTATCCTGTTTCTACCACCTGAGCACCTTTCAGACAGGGATGGCCCTCAATGGAGAAGACTTCTAAAAGTTCTGATTTTAGGCTCTCTGCTATATTGTTTTCCAGTAGCTGGCTGATGAAGTCTCCTTCCCTCCTCAGTTTATCAACAAATAGATCATCTCAGATTCACTTCTCCACATTTCTTACCTTGCAGAAATTGGTCACTTTTCTGTTTGTAGAATTGCAGCTCTTCTTTTCTTAGATCTTCAGTTGAGTTTACATGTGTTCAGAATGCTTTGAAAGCTATCTAGCCAAATTCCTGGGGGCAGACAAAAATTAATATCTCCTACTCATCGACCATCTTGAACTATCTACAATACAGTACTGTTAACTTTAAGCAAAATGTAGTACAGAAAACAACGTTCTTCAACAATATTCATCTTCAAAATCTTTGCTATTTATTTACCATAAGGAACTGAACTCCTGCCAGTTAACAACCATTTCCCATTGCCCACCCTGATCCATCCCAAAGTAACCAATTTTCTACTCTCCATTTCCATGAGTTAGAGTAATTACAACACTTCATATAAGTAGAATTATGCAATTTTTGTCCTCCTGTGACTGACTTATTTCACTTAACCTAAACTCCTCCAGACTCATCAATGTTGTCACATATCTTTAAAAAAAGGAAAAAAAGGGAGAGGGGAATGAACAACCATACAATTATCAGAGTTTGTCCTGCTCAACCTTTCTGATGATCCTGATCTTCTGCTTGTGATTTTACTCTTTTTATTTATCACATCCATATTATGTGTCACTGGCAATCTGGCTGTCATTACTTTAAACTTCATAGACTTCCATCTACAAACATCTATGTGTTTCTTAGATGAAACTATTCTATCTTAAAAGTCTCATTTACCACTTTATGTATTTGTAGATTTCTGGGGACAATCATCACCAAGGACAAAATCCTTTCTCATAACAGTTATATACTCCAACAATTTTTCTTTATCTTCATGGAGGTAATGAATTTCCCATTCTAACTGCTCTGTCCTCTGACCACTCTGTTGCTATTTGTAAACTCCTTCATCACCTCACCATCATAAACAGGAAACTATACATCCTGTTTGTGCTCTATGCATGGCTGTGTAAGTTCTTGACCATCTCCCCACACCTTATGCTTCTGTTCCAGCTGGATAAATGTGTGCCCAATGTCATAACTTTGTCTGTGCCTATCTTTTGCTTGTACAACTATCTTCTCAGATGCATGGCTCCTAGAAGTAATAGGCTTTTCCCTTGTTTTGGTTACTTTGCTATTTACTTTGGAATTTGTGATATTGTCCAAAATATATCATATCTGCTAGTGAAAGAAAAAAATGTTTAGTTCACTAATATTTCTCACATGATTGTCATTGTTACTTCCAAATATGCTAATTACTCAGCAGGGGGGAAAAGGACTTCATTGACCAAAGAAGTAGCTATTCTCAATAATCTGTTGGCCCCATGCTGAACTCCTTCATTTGCTCTCTATGGAACCAGAAAGACACAAACCTTCAAAGGTTTTGTACTTGAAGTACTGTGTCATACAAAGAAATCAAAGAGTCCTGATTAATATGAACTAACGTTATCATGAGGATTTACAAGAGAAAAAATTTTAAACTTCAACTCTGCTATCTTCCCACATTCATGTCACAGCTATAGGAAATGCTGAGCTCATTTGCTAAACACTCTATATATCACGAAAGTGGCTGAGTTGTGTCCTCCTTTAAAGTATCTGTAGGTTCCATGTAAATGATTTATAATTGTGAATATAAACTGGTAGTTATGGAACATAAATCATTTGCTTAGTGTTATAAATAATTAAAATATCTTATCAGAAACATTAATTCCAAAAGATTTATGCACAGTCTCATTTTCTGTGGCATTATTCACAATAGTCAATGCATGGAAGCAGCCTAAGTGTATGTTGAGAGGTGAATAGAGAAGGAAGTGGTTGTGTGTGTGTGTGTGTGTGTGTGTGTGTGTGTGTGCGCGCAATGGAATATTATTCAGCTATAAAGAAGGGTGAGTTCTTGCCATTTACATTGGTAGACAAGAGGATACTATGCCAATTGAAATATGCCAGATAGAGAAAGAAAAATGCTAGATGTTTTCACTTATATGTAGACTCTAAAAAGCAAAATGAACAAGTAAACCAGGAAACAAAGCAGAAACAGACCCATCAATGCATAGAACAATATGGAGAACATACATTAGGACAAAATCGCAAATGCCATATGGAACTTGTTGAGGGTGATGAACACAACAGGTGAAGAGGAGTGGGAGGTACAGATTTCTAGTTATGGAATAAATAAGTCACAGGAATAAAAGGTATAGCAGAAGGAATGTAGTCAATGCTATTGTAATCCTGTTGTATGGTCACACATGGCAAGTTTACAAAGATATTGGGTTTCTTTAACCTCAACACCTGGACACTGTGATCTGGTCATTATGAGACTGTCTTTATTACTAAGTGAAGTGTGGCTTCATTTTGTCTTCCCATTTATAAAATATGTGATTTCTAATATCTGTGATTGTTAGTATGCAATGGGTTTTTATTTTTGTCTGTAGGAGGGAAATTTTGAAATATTTATCAAAATTTAGACTCACATAAATATTCTACAATTATTTGTATATATTCAAAGGAATGCATTCAAATGGATTTAGCACTATAGCTAGTGATGCGATATTGGTAGCAACTTGATTTCCTAAAACTTAACCAACAAAGCAACTGCTAAATTACATACAAGTCTCCTCTGGTATTCTATGCATGTACATTGAAAATGAAAGCTAAAGTTTCAAATATTCTTCTGATTTTTCAAGATATTAATATGCATCTTTGATAGGAGAAGATGGTGTGGCAAGAAGACCTTGAACATACCTTCTTCACAGACTACACCAAATTATACCTATTAGTAGCACAATTCCTCCTGAAGAACTAGGGCTGACTGAACAGCTTCTGAACAACCAAAAGACAAAGACAAAGTCAAGAGCACAGAATAAACAGGAGACACAGTAACAAAGTGAGCCCCCACCGCCTTGCTAGGAACATAAGTGGGAGGGTTAATATGAGGGACTATGGATAGATTCCTCGGTCCTTGGGCACAGAAGAAAAAGCTGCAGTTTAAAAGCACCAAAGAGCTGCAGGGATGCTGTCTCCCCATATACCCTAAAAGCCCAGACTGGACTAGGATCTGCATCCAGTGGCCTGAGACCTCAGTGAGCAATCCCTGTCAAAATACCAGTAACATTTTTTACAAGAACAGATAATCATAATCATAATCAACAGATAATCATAAAATGTTAAGAAGACCCCAAATAGCCAAAGCAATCTTGAGAAAGAATAATAAAATTCGAGGTATCCCAATCCTAGATTTCGAATTACAGTACAAAAGTATAGTAATCAAAATAGTACAGTACTGGCACAAAAACAGACACATACATCAATAGAACAGACTACAGACCCAAGAAATAAACCTATGATCATATTGTCACTTAATCTATGAAAAGGATTTAAGAAAACACAATGGGGAAAGAACAGTATTTTCAATAAAAAGTGCTAGTAAAACTGGAGAGTTACATATAAAAGAATAAAACCTGCTACTTTCCAACCCAGTGTACTCAAATTAAAAAATAAATAAATAAAAATAATCTCAATGAATTAAACACTAAATGTGAGATCTCGAACCATAAATAATCCTAGAAAAAAATCACTGGCAGTAACTTCTCTGACAGGGACTATAGGAACAATGTTCTAGATATGTTCCCTTAGGCAATGGTGACAAAAATGAAATGAACTACTGGGACTACAGCAAAACAAAACGTTGTTGCATAACAAATGAAACCATCAACAAAATAATAAGTCTACCTACTGAATGGGAGAAGATATTTGCAAACAATATATCTGATAAGGGTTTAATTCCAAAATATATAAAGAACTTATGCTACTCAACACCAAACAATAATCAATCTGGTTTTAAAATGAGCAGATGACCTGAATACACAAGACGTATAGATGGCCAATAGACACTTGACAAGATGCTCAAAATCATGAATCAATAAGGAAATACAAATCAAAACCACAGTGAGATGTTACCTTCCACCAGTTTAGCATGGCTAAAACCAAAATGACAAAAAATAACACATGTTGGGAAAATGTGGAGTAAAAGGACACTACATATGCTGTTTGGAAGAATGCAAATTATTACACCCACCATAGAAAACACTATGGAGGTTCCTCAGAAAATTAAGAATAGAAATACCTTAGGAGGAGGGAGGAGTCAAGATGGCGGAGAAATATCAGGCTGAGACTACATCAGGTAGCAGGAGATCAGCTCAATAGCCTATCTAAACATTGCAAACACCTACAAATCCAACGGGAGATAGAAGAGAAGAAGAACAGCAATTCTAGAAACAGAAAATCAACCACTTTCTGAAAGGTAGGACTGGCAGAGAAGTGAATCTAAAATGACAGGGAGATAGACTGCGGGGAGAGGGACCGGCTTCCAGCAAGTGGCAGAGCAACAGAGCACAAAATCAGGACTTTTAAAAGTCTGTTCCACTGAGGGACATTGCTCCAGAGGCTAAACCGGGGTGAAGCCCACGCGGGGCCAGCGTGGACCCAGGTCCCGCAGGGTCATAGAAGGATCGGGGGTGTCGGAGTGTCGCAGAGCTGACAGGTGTTAGAAGGGAGAAGCCAGCTATAGAGACAGAGACAAAGTTCTCAGCTCGGGTTTACCTTGAACTGGTCGCGGGCTGGGTGAGCTCCAAGCGCGGCTGGAGGCTGGGGATACAGGAGTGATTGGGTGCTGTCCTTTGGGGACGCACTGAGGAGTGGGGCCCCGGGTTCTCGGCTCCTCCGGACCGGAGACTAGGAGGTCGCCATTTTCATTCCCATCCTCCAGAACTCTACTGAAAGCGTTTAGGGAACAGAAGCTATCAAAAGCGAACCTGAGTGCATTACTTAGTCCGGCCCCCGGTAAGGGTGGTGCAATAACGCCTCGGGCAAAGACACTTGAGAGTCACTACAACAGGCCCCTACCCCAGAAGACCAACAAAATATCCAGCGAGGACGAAGTTCTTCTATCAAGGAAAGCAGGTTCAATACCTAAGACAGCAGCGGAATTCCAGAGGAGGAGAAAGCAAAGCATGGAACTCATGGCTTTCTCCCCATGATTCTTTAGTCTTGCGGCTAATTCAATTTTTTTTCAATTTTTTTTCTTTTCTTTCTTTTTTCTTCTTCTGCTAAATATTTTAAAATTTTTACCCTTTTCTTTTTTAACGTTTTTTGACTACTTTATCTAAAATATATATTTTTCTTTCTTTTTTATATTTTTTATTTGTTTTATTTTTTAAATTTTTTTCTTTCTTTTTCTGAACCTCTTTTTATCCCCTTTCTCCCCCCCACAATTTGGGGTCTCTTCTGATTTGGTTAAAGCACATTTTTCTGGGGTCTTTGCCACCCTTTTAGTATTTTACTTGATCCTTCATATCCTCTTCTCTGGACAAAATGACAAGGCAGAAAACAATCACCACAAAGAAAATAACAAGAGGCAGTACCACAGGCTAGAGACCTAATCAACAGAGACATTGGTAATATGTCAGATCAAGAATTCAGAATGACGATTCTGAACATTCTAGCCGTGCTCGAAAAAGGCATGGAATATATTAGAGAAACCCTCTCTGGAGATATAATAGCCCTTTCTGGAGAAATCAAAGAACTAAAATCTAAGCAATTTGAAATAAAAAAAGCTATTAATGAGGTTCAATAAAAAATGGAGCCTCTCACTGCTAGGATAAATGTGGCAGAAGAAAGAATTAGTGATATAGAAGACCAAATGACAGAGAATAAAGAAGCCGAGCAAAAGAGGGACAAACCAGCTACTGGAAGATGAGGGGAGAATTCCAGAGATAAGTGACACGATAAGACGAAACAACATTAGAATGATTGGGACTCCAGAAGAAGAAGAAAGAGAGAGGGGAACAGAAGGTCTATTGGAGAGAATTATTGGAAAGAATTTCCCTAAAATGGCAAAGGGAACAAGCAGCAATATCCAGGAGGTGCAGAAAACCCTGGTCAAAGTCAACAAGAATAGGTCCACACCCCGTCACCTAATAGTAAAATTTACAAGTCTTAGTGACAAAGAGAAAATTCTGAAAGCAGCCCAGGAAAAGAAGTCTGTAACATACAATGGTAAAAATATTAGATTGGCAGCAGACTTATCCACAGAGACATGGCAGGCCAGAAAGAGCTGGCATGATATATTCAGAGCACTAAACGAGAAAAACATGGAGCCAAGAATACTCTATCCAGCTAGGCTATCATTGAAAATAGAAGGAGAGATCAAAAGCTTCCAGGACAAACAAAAACTGAAAGAATTTGCAAACACCAAACCAGCTCTACAGGAAATATTGAAAGGGGTCCTCTAAGCAAAGAGAGAGCCGAAAAGTAGTAGATCAGAAAGGTACAGAGACAATATACAGTAACAGTCACCTTACAGGCTAATAATGGCACTAAATTCATATCTCTCAATAGTTACCCTGAATGTTAATGGGCTAAATGCCCCAATCAAAAGACACAGGGTATCAGAATGGATAAAAAAACAAAACCCATCGACTGCATTTTCTTTCTTCCCCTTCGTTTCACCACCCTCTTCCAGTGTAAGCTAGAGAAAGTGGGGCCTCAAGCCTAGTCCAGCTTTCGTTATGGCCCTCAGTGATGCTGACGTGCAAAAGCAGATTAAGCATATGATGGCTTTTATTGAACAAGAAGCCAATGAAAAAGCAGAGGAAGTTGATGTGAAGCCTGAGGAAGAGTTCAACATTGAGAAAGGTCATCTTGTGCAAACCCAAAGACTGAAGATTATGGAAAACTATGAGAAGAAAGAAAAGCAGATTGAGCAGCAGAAGAAGATTCAGATGTCTAATTTGATGAACCAAGCAAGGCTCAAAGTCCTCAGAGCAAGAGATGACCTTATTACAGACTTATTAAATGAAGCAAAACAGAAACTCAGCAAAGTGGTAAAAGATACAACCAGGTACCAAGTGCTCCTGGATGGACTGGTCCTCCAGGGTTTGTACCAATTGTTGGAGCCCCGAATGATTGTTCTTTGCAGGAAGAAGGATTTCCCTCTGGTAAAGGCTCTAGCACAGAAAGCGATTCCAATGTATAAAATTGTCACCAAAGGGGCGCCTGGGTGTCTCAGTGGGTTAAGCCGCTGCCTTCGGCTCAGGTCATGATCCCAGGGTCCTGGGATCGAGCCCCGCATTGGGCTCTCTGCTCCGCAGGGAGCCTGCTTCCTCCTCTCTCTGCCTGCCTCTCTGCCTAGTTGTGATTTCTCTCTGTCAAATAAATAAAATATTTAAAAAAAATTGCCACCAAAAAAGAAGTTGATGTCCAAATTGATCAGGAGGCCTACCTGCCTGAGGAAATAGCTGGTGAAGGTGAGATCTATAATGGGGATCGTAAAATAAAAGTTTCCAATACCCTAGAAAGCCTGATGGATCTCATAGACCAGCAGATGATGTCAGAAGTACGGGGTGCCTTATTTGGTGCAAATGCCAACAGGAAGTTTTTGGAGTAAACCTTTGGGCAAGGTGGAGTTCATCCACTGCTTTCCTGTCATGTGGAAGTTTCTGATATTAGAAGACACAAGATATCTGTGTGGCTTCCTCTTCACTGTTCTACTATACTGTATTTTATCAGTGGATCCTCCCTGTAGCTAATGCCCTTGGCATAACTGTTAACATGAGAGAAAGTTTCACTTACTATGATCAGGAAACCTCCTCCTTAGCTTATCTAAAAGCATGAATTTCATTTGCTTTTGTAGCAGGAAGGTGAGGGCATCAGATGGTGGTTACTGGAGATTCACGGAGTCTCTGCTCTTCTCTTGTCTTCTGCTGTCAGTTCTCGAGCCTAGAGGGTGAGGTGTGTGGTGTTCTCTGACTTTCAGTCTCTGCTCTTTAGGCTGAAGATGTGTGGGGGACATGCATTCCTGCCAGCAATAGTAGCTTCACTGTTAATCTGTTTGGGCCTATAAGTGCTCCTCATCTGTAAATGTGACTTAAAATCTAAGCCATGAGTAGGCATTATTTATTAAAACAAAATGTTTACATGGAAAAACAAACAAACAAACAAAAAAACACCCATCAATACGTTGCCTACAAGAAACTCATTTTAGACGCGAAGACACTTCCAGATTTAAAGTGAGGGGGTGGAAAACAATTTACCATGCTAATGGGCATCAGAAGAAAGCTGGAGTGGCAATCCTTATATCAGATCAATAAGATTTTAAGCCAAAGAGTTTAATAAGAAATGTGGAAGGACACTATATCATACTCAAAGGGTCTGTCCAACAGGAAGATCTAACAATTTTAAATATCTATGCCCCTAACGTGAAAGCAGCCAACTATATCAACCAATTAATAACAAAATCAAAGAAACACATCAATAATAATACAATAAGAGTAGGGGACTTTAACACTCCCCTCACTGAAATGGACAGATCATCCAAGCAAAAGATCAACAAGGAAATAAAGGCCTTAAATGACACACTGGACCAGATGGACATCACAGATGTATTCAGAACATTTCATCCCAAAGCAACAGAATACACATTCTTCTCTAGTGCACATGGAACCTTCTCCAGAATAGATCACATCCTGGGTCACAAATCAGGTCTCAACCGGTATCAAAAGATTGGGATCATTCCCTGCATATTTTCAGACCACAATGCTCTGAAGCTAGAACTCAATCACAAGAGGAAAGCTGGAAAGAACCCAAATACATGGAGACTAAACAGCATCCTTCTAAAGAATGAATGGGTCAACCAGGAAATTAAAGAAGAATTGAAAAAATTCATGGAAACAAATGATAATGAAAACACAACGGTTCAAAATCTGTGAGACACAGCAAAGGCATTCCTGAGAGGAAAATATATAGCAGTCCAAGCCTTTCTCAAGAAACAAGAAAGTTCTCAAGTACACAACCTAAACCTACACCTAAAGGAGCTGGAGAAAGAACAAGAAAGAAACCCTAAACCCAGCAGGAGAAGAGAAATCATAAAGATCAGAGCAGAAATCAATGAAATAGAGACCAAAACAAAAATAGAAAAAATCAATGAAAGTAGGAGCTTGTTCTTTGAAAGAATCAATAAGATTGATAACCCCCTGGCCAGACTCATCAAAAAGAAAAGAGAAAGGACCCAAATAAATGAAATCATGAATGAAAGAGGAGAGATCACAACTAACATCAAAGAAATACAGACAATTATAAGAACATACTATGAGGAACTCTACGCCAACAAATTTGACAATCTGGAAGAAATGGATGCATTCCTAGAGACATATAAACTACCACAACTGAACCAGGAAGATATAAAAAGGCTGAACAGGTCCATAACCAGTAAGGAGATTGAAACAGTCATCAAAAATCTCCAAACAAACAAAAGCCCAGGGCCAGACGGCTTTGCAGCGGAATTCTACCAAACATTTAAAGTAGAACTCATTCCTATTCTCCTGAAACTGTTCCAAATAATAGAAATGGAAGGAAAACTTCCAAACTCATTTTATGAGTCCAGCATCACCTTGATCCCAAAACCAGACAAGGATCCCACCAAAAAAGAGAACTACAGACCAATATCCTTGATGAACACAGATGCAAAAATTCTCGCCAAAATACTAGCCAATAGGATTCAACAGTACATTAAAAGGATTATTCACCACGATCAAGTGGGATTTATTCCAGGGCTGCAAGGTTGGTTCACCATCCACAAATCAATGTGATAGAACACATTAATAAAAGAAAGAACAAGAACCATATGATACTCTCAATAGATGCTGAAAAAGCATTTGACAAAGTACAGCAACCCTTCCTGATCAAAACTCTTCAAAGTGTAGGGAATGAAGGCACATACCGCAATATTATCAAAGCCATCTATGGAAAAACGAACCACAAACATCATTCTCAATGGAGAAAAACTGAAAGCTTTTCCGGTAAGGTCAGGAACACGACAGGGATGTCCATTATCACAACTGCTATTCAACATAGTACTAGAAGTCCTAGCCTCAGCAATCAGACAACAAAAAGAAATTAAAGGCATCCAAATTGGTAAAGAAGAAGTCAAACTATCACTCTTCACAGATGATATGATACTATTTGTGGAAAACCCAAAAGACTCCACTCCAAAACTGCTAGAACTTGTACAGGAATTCAGTAAAGTGTTAGGATATAAAATCAATGCACAGAAATCAGTTGCATTTCTCTACACCAACAACAAGACAGAAGAAAGAGAAATTAAGGAGTCAATCCCATTTACAATTGCACCCCAAACTATAAGATACCTAGGAATAAACCTAACCAAAGAGGCTAAGAATCTATATGCAGAAAACTATAAAGTACTCATGAAAGAAATTGAGGAAGACACAAAGAAATGGAAAAATGTTCCATGCTCCTGGATTGGAAGAATAAATATTGTGAAAATGCCTATGGTACCTAAAGCAATCTACACATTTAATGCAATCCCTATCAAAATACCATCCATTTTTTGTCAAAGAACTGGGACAAATAATCCTAAAATTTATATGGAACCAGAAAAGTCCTCGAATAGCCAAAGGAATACTGAAAAAGAAAGCCAAAGTTGGTGGCATCACAATTCCGGACTTCAAGCTCTATTACAAAGCTGTCATCATCAAGACAGCATGGTACTGGCACAAAAACAGACACAGAGATCAATGGAACAGAATAGAGATCCCAGAAATAGACCCTCAACTCTAGGTCAACTAATCTTCGACAAAGCAGGAAAGAATGTCCAATGGAAAATAGACAGCCTCTTCAATAAATGGTGCGGGGAAAATTGGACAGCCACATGCAAAAAAATGAAATTGGACCACTTCCTTACACCACACACGAAAATAGACTCCAAATGGATGAAGGACCTCAATGTGAGAAAGGAATCCATCAAAATCCTTGAGGAGAATGCAGGCAGCAACCTCTTCAACCTCAGCCGCAGCAACATCTTCCTAGGAACATCAGCAAAGGCTAGGGAAGCAAGGGCAAAAATGAACTATTGTGATTTCATCAAGATCAAAAGCTTTTTGGGGTGCCTGGGTGGATCAGTGGGTTAAGCCGCTGCCTTTGGCTCAGGTCATGATCTCAGGGTCCTGGGATCAAGTCCCGCATCAGGCTCTCTGCTCAGCAGCGAGCCTGCTTCCTTCTCTCTCTTTCTGCCTGCCTCTCTGTCTACTTCTGATCTCTCTCTGTCAAATAAATAAATAAAATCTTTAAAAAACAAAACAAAAAAAAGATCAAAAGCTTTTGCACAGCAAAGGAAACAGTTAACAAAACCAAAAGACAACTGACAGATTGGGAGAAGATATTTGCAAATGACATATCAGATAAAGGGCTAGTGTCCAAAATCTATAAGGAACTTAGCAAACTCAACACCCAACGAACAAACAATCCAATCAAGAAATGGGCAGAGGACATGAACAGACATTTCTGCAAAGAAGACATCCAGATGGCCAACAGACAAATGAAAAAGTGCTCCACATCACTCGGCATCAGGAAAATACAAATCAAAACCACAATGAGATATCATCTCACACCAGTCAGAATGGCTAAAATTAACAAGTCAGGAAATGACAGATACTGGCGAGTATGCGGAGAAAGGGGAACCCTCCTACACTGTTGGTGGGAATGCAAGCTGGTGCAACCACTCTGGAAAACAGCATGGAGGTTCCTCAAATTGTTGAAAATAGAACTACCCTATGACCCAGCAATTGCACTACTGGGTATTTACCCTAAAGATACAAACATAGTGATCCAAAGGGGCACGTGTACCCGAATGTTTATAGCAGCAATGTCTACAATAGCTAAACTATGGAAAGAACCTCGATGTCCATCAACAGACGAATGGATCAAGAAGATGTGGTATATATACACAATGGAATACTATGCAGCCATCAAAAGAAATGAAATCTTGCCATTTGCGACGACGTGGATGGAACTAGAGGGTATCATGCTTAGTGAAATAAGTCAATCGGAGAAAGACAACTATCATATGATCTCCCTGATATGAGGACATGGAGATGCAACATGGGGGGTTGGGGGATAGGAGAAGAATAAATGAAACAAGATGGGATTGGGAGGGAGACAAACCATAAATGACTCTTAATCTCACAAAACAAACTGGGGGTTGCTGGGGGGAGGTGGGATTGGGAGAGGGGGAGGGGGTTATGGACATTGGGGAGGGTATGTGCTATGTTGAGGGCTGTGAAGTGTGCAAACCTGGCGATTCACAGACCTGTACCCCTGGGGATAAAAATACATTATATGTTTATTAAAAAAAAAAAAAAGGATGAATACCCAACTTTTGTAGCAACATGGACTGGACTGGAAGTGATTATGCTGAGTGAAATAGGTCAAGCAGAGAGAGTCAAGTATCATATGGTTTCACTTATTTGTGGAGCATAACAAAGAACATGGAGGACATTGGGAGATGGAGAGGAGAAGGAACTTGAGGGAAATCAGAAGGGAGGTAAACCATAAGAGACTATGGACTCTGGAAAACAACCTGAGGATTTTGAAGGGGCGGGGGTGGGAGTTTGGGGGAACCAGGTGGTGGGTAATAGGGAGGGCACGTATTGAATGGAGCACTGGGTGTTTGCAAAAACAATGAATACTGTTACACTGAAAAAGTAAATAAATAAATTAATTAATTAAAGAAAAAAGAAATACCTTAGGAGCCAATGGTTTTATTATTGGATATTTTCTACCCCCCTAAAAACCCACCGATTTGAATAATATACACATCCATATGCTTGCTGACATTATTTTACATTATTTACAATAACCAAGACATGAAGGCAATGCAAGTGTCTGACAATAGATGAATGGATAGGGAAGAGGTGATATATCTATATCCATGTCTATACACACATATATGTACATATATATGTATGTGTACATATATATATATATATATTAGCATGTGTAAGCATATGCAATACATGTAATGAAAAAATACACAGCCAGAAAAAAGGGTGAGATCTTGCCATTTGAGGCAATGTGGATAGACACAGAGGGTATTATCATAAGTGCAATAACTCAGATTGAGAAAGACAAATACCATATGGTTCTCATCATAAGTGACTTATTTTTAAAAATTTATAAAGAAATAATAATCATAATCAGGTATTTAAATATGGAGAATAAACTGATGGTTGTGAGAAGAGAGGTGGGGCGTGGTAAAAGGGATGAAAGGGAGAGGGAGATACTGACTTTCAGTTATGGAATGAATAAGTCATGGGAGTAAAACACACAGAAGGAATACAATCAATGATATTATAAAACCAGTGTAAGGGGACAGAGGGTAACTAAATTTGTGGCAAACATAGCATATTGTAGAAACTTGTCAAATCACTAAGTGTATACCTGAAACTAACATAACATTGTGTGCCAACTATATTCACATTTTTTTAATAAAGTAATAACTTAAAAAAGAAAGCATAGGTAAATTTGTTGAACACAGAGCAGGCATTCTTCAAGGGAATAATGAGATCCAAAATTAGTTAGGTCGGGTGTGGATATAATAAGCAGGTTGGGGCTGAGAGTTGAAAGGATAAGGGATTTCTGGAGAGGCCTTTAGGTCTGGCAGTGGATTTAATCGTGAATGGTTTTTGGAAGAAGATGGGCAATAGCCTAACACTGATGTCTGAAAATGTTTTGGGTTTTTTTTTTTTTTTAACAAATCTGGTAACTGTTTGGACATTATTATTTCAGAGCTCTATTTTCATTTTAAGGTTAGTAATAAAAGTACACAACAAAAATAAATTGCAGCCTTCCCATTTAGATCAGGAACACAACAAGGATACCCACTCTCACCACTCTTGTTCAACATAGTATTAGAAGTCCTAGCAACAGCAATCAGACAACAAAGAGAAATAAAATATATCCAAAATGGCAAGGAAGAATCAAACTCTCTCTCTTTGCAGATGACATGATTCTTTATATGGAAAACCCCAAAGACTCCACCCCCAAACTACTAGAACTCATACAGCAATTCAGTAACGTGGCAGGATACAAAGTCAATGTACAGAAATCAGTGGCTTTCTTATACACTAACAATGAAAATACTGAAAGGGAAATTAGAGAATCGATTCCATTTACTATAGCACCAAGAACCATAAGATACCTGGGAATCAACCTAACCAAAGAGGTAAAGGACCTGTACTTGAGGAACTACAGAACACTCATGAAAGAAGACACAAAAAGATGGAAGACTGTTACATGCTCTTGGATTGGAAGAATAAACATTGTTAAAATGAAGTGCTACTTCAGTGAAAGGCATGAGTGATAAGAAAGTGAAGCATCCTTGTTGCTGGTAGGGAGAAATTTTTATTGATCTGGATAGATCAATACAAGCACAATATTCCTTAAGCCAAAGCCTAATCTAGAGAAAGGCCCTGATTCTCTTCAATTCTATGAAGACTGAGAGAGGTGAAGAAGCTACAGAAAAAAAAATCTGAAGCAAGCACACATCATGAGGTTTAAGGAAAGAAGCCATCTACGTAACACAAAGTACAGGATAAGCAGGATCAATGTAGTAGCTGAAGTGAGTTATCCAGAAGATCTAGCTAAAGTCATTAATGAAGGTGACTACACTAAACCATACACTCAATGCAAATGAAAAAGACTTATAGTGGATGAAGATGCATCTAGGACTTATAGATAAAGAGTAGCTAATGCCTTGCTTCAAAACTTCAAAGGCTAGGCTGACACTCTTGTTAAGGCTATTGCAGATTGTGGTTCTAAATTGAAGCCAATGTTCATTGACCATTCTGAAAGTTCTAGGCCTCTTAAAAATTATGCTTAATGTATTCTTCCTGTGCTTCATACGTGGAATAACAAGACCTGAATGAAAGTACTCTGTTTACAAACAAACATGGCTTATGAATATTTTAAGCTCACTGTTGAGACCTACTCTTCAGTAAAAGATTCCTTTCAAAATATTGTTGTTCATTGACAAGCACCTGACCATTCCAGAGCTCTAATGGATATGTACAACACAATTAATATTGTTTTCATGACTGTTAATACCACCATTCGGCAGTATGTGGATTAAGGGATAATTCTCGCTTTCAAGTCTTATAATCTTAGAACTACATTTCATAAAGCTAGAGATGCTATGGATACTGATTTCTCTGATGGATCTGGGAAAAGTAAATTGAAAATTTTCTCGTAAGGATTTACCACTCTAGATGTCACTAAGAACATTTTTTGATTCATAGGAAGGGGTCAAAAAGAGTCAATATGAACAGGAGTTTGGAAGAAGTTGATTGCAATATATAATATTTATAAATTTTATCAGTTGTTTTGTGTATAAATAATTGAACATCAGACTTCGGTCAAAATCACTTATATTATACAAATGTTAGTGAACCTTCGAAGAAATTCAAGGTATGATTTATTTATGTCTGTGTTTGGGGGTCTTCCCATCCTTTAAACCATCTATAAGTTAAATATTATTGATTCATTATTGATTCATTATAGTTATGTCAATTTAAAGAAATATATTAATGTACCTTGCATAAAAGTGTGTGCAATAATTTTAATCCAATATATTTAGATAACTACTGAGAAAGCATATTTAGAATATCCACATCATATTAAATAATTCCTTTTGTATCTTCAGAGCCATTCCCTATACTCCCCATGCCAGCCATTGGATTCAGGTATCCATTGATGTCCTTCAGCCATACACATTATTTTTGCTTTTTCTGGAACTTTTTATAAAAGAAATCAGAAATTGTGAGATTTAAAGTCTGGTTTCTCTTCCTCAGCCATATTTTGGAGGCTCACCCAATTTATTGTGTACATCCTTAATCTCTCTCATTTTTGCTCATGCAATTTGGCCAAATCTAAATTTAGCATATTTGATTTAGGAAATTTAGAATCTCCAGCATCCTTTGTCATGGCCAGCTTTCCCTCCCCCATTCCCACATGCTGGTGTTTTTATTCTCTGAGGAATCTCTCCACAAGACTGAATCATTTGATTCGATCAGTCTAATATCAAGTACACACCATATTCTGAAATGCCAATGCCTAAAAGCCTGTATCTTCCCATTATGTCCTTCTGAAATAAGTGTCGGCCAAAGGAAAATTAATTGGGGCATGGAGGTTAGTCCCCTATGCCTTGGTGACTCTACTCCTCAATTCCCATTCTCCATGGCAGTTGGAATTACAGAATTACAGGAACTGTCTATAGAGAAAAGTAAGAAGGATACATGAAGAGGAACGCCATTCACCATTTTGTTGTTCTTTTTGGCATCTCATCCCAAATTCCTTTTTTTAATTTAATTTAATTTTTTTTTCAGTGTTCCAAGATTCATTGTTTATGCATTACACCCAGTGCTCCAGGCAATATGCATCCTCCTTAATACCCACCACCAGACTCACCCAAACCCCACCCTCCTCCTTCCTAATTAACATCTGCTACTTCCCTTTTTGATGCAGCATGTTGCAAGACTCAACCTACTTTTCTCCTTTGTGCTAGTAGCTACTTGATCTTTTAGGGTTTATAACTGCAAAGAGTTGCTGAGGAATAATACACTGTCTTACCTCCCATCTTTGTTAACCTCTCATGAATCAGCATATTTCGTTTAAAGTTATACTGTCAGTTACATATGGAATCACAAAATTTTGTAATTATAAGAAATCATAAATTTGCAAATTCTTACAGCAAGGGTCCTACATCACTCAGGGTTCAAGTGAAGGCAGGACTTCTGTAAGGACTCTGGAAAGAAAGGAGATAATGGAGGAATTAGAGCTTTTAAAAATAATAAAAGACATAAGGAAGGAAAAGTTTGAGCACCAGGGAGAATGTTGAAGGAACAAATGCCAAAGATCGAATGTTGAAGCACTGGAGAATGGTTCAAGAAAGTTTAAGACATGTGTTGCAATGGTAGGGAGAGAGTCTACTTAGAAAGGTACCACAACAATAGTAAGGATACAAACCAGACTAGAAAAAAGCTCAAAAGACACTACAGAATCAATAACTACAGAGAAAAAAGAATGAAAATGTAGTCAGGCCAAAATTAAAAATGTTATAACTGCAATGTAAGCACAAATGGAGGGCATGAAAAGGAGAATGGATGAAGCAGAGGAGGAAATCAGTGATATAGAAGATAAAAGTATGGAAAATAATGAAACAAAAAAGAAGAGAGAAGAAAAGGTAATGAACTATGAAGGTAGACTTAGGGAATATAGTTATTTAGTGAAACATAATAACATTCATATCATAGGACTCACAGAAGATGAAGAGAGAGAGAAAGGGGCAGAGGTTTTTTTGAAGAAATTATTGCTGAAAACTTCACCAATCTGGGAAAGGACACAGACATCAAAATCTAAGTACAGATAACTTCCATTAAACTCAACAAAAGCCAGCCATCATCAAGGCATATCATAATCAAATTCACAAAATACATAGATAAGGAAAGAACCCTGGAAACGACATGGAGAAAAATGTCCTTATCCTACAATGGGAGACAGACCAGCTTCTCAGCAGATCTGTCCACAGACATTTGGCAGGCCAGAAAACAATGGAAGGACATATGCAATGTGCTAAATGGGAAAAACCTACAGCCAAGAATTCTTTCTCCAGCAAGGCTTTCATTCATAATAGAAGGAAAGATGAAGAGTTTTCCAGGCAAAAACTAAAGGTATTCTTAAAACCTTATCAGTCTTGCAAGAAGCTTTAAGAGGAATTCTTTGAATGGAGAAAAAAAATACCAAAAGCAAAAAAGACTAGAAAGGACTTAAAAACATCACCAGGAATACCAGTTCTACAGGTAACACAATGGTACTAAATTCATAACTCTCAATAATCACTCTGAATGTAAATGGACTAAATGCTCCAATCAAAAGACATAGGGTATAAGAATGGATAAAAAAAATCCATTTTTATGCTTCCTACAACAGACTCATTTTAGACCTTAAGACACCTGCAAATTGAAAGTGAGGGGATGGAAAACCACCTATGATACAAATGGATGTCAGGAGATAGCTGGAGTAACCATGTTATATCAGAAAAACTAGATCTTAAAATAAAACCATAATAATAGATGAAGAAGGGTATTATATCTAAATTAAGGAGTCTAACCATCAAAAAGATCTCACAATTATAAATATTTATGCTCCCAGCTTAGAAACACCTGACTATATAAATCAATTAATAACAAACATAAAGAACCTCATTGATGATAATACAAAAATAATAGGGGACTTTAACACCCCACTTAAAACAAGAGATTGATCATGTCAGCAGCAAATCCACATGGAAACAATGGCTTTGAATGACACACTGGGTGAGATGGACTTAACAGATATATTCAGAACATTTCATCTTAAAGCAGCGGAGTACACGTTCTTCTCGACTGCACATAGAACATTCTCCAGAATACATCACATACTGGCTGAAAAATCAGCCCTCAACAAGAGCAAAAAGAATGAGGTCATACCATGCATAATTTCAGACCACAACACTATGAAACTGGAAGTCAACCACAAGAAAAAATTCAAGAAGAACACACTTACATGGAAATTAAAGAACATCCTACCAAGAAATGAATGGGTTAACCAGGAAATTAAAGATGAATTAACAAAATACACAGGGAACACCAGGGTGGTTCAGTCGTTGAGCATTCAACCCTTGATTTTGGCTCAGTTCATGATCTAAGGATCCTGGGATCAAAACCCAAGTCAGCTTCCACACTCAGCAGGGAGTCTGCTTGAGGATTCCCTCCCTCTCACTCTGCCTGACCCCCCTTGAAATAAATAAATGAATCTTAAAAAAAAATACATGGAAGGAAATGAAATTAAAGGTATGAAAGCCCAAAACCTTTAGGATGTATTAAAATCAGTTCTAAGAGGGAAGTGTATTGCAATATAGGCTTACCTTAAGAAGCAAGAAAAGTCTCAAATATATGATGTAACCTTATACATAAAGGAGCTAAAAAAGGAACAGCAAATAAAAAGACTTGATGGCTATTCCTGGTGTGGGTGTCCAAGACAGTTCTAAATAATATACATAAGGGGTTTGTATCTAATTTCTATATATGAGTACTGCTGAACTTCATTAACAACAATTTGTGAACATATTTTTTGATGTTCAGCTATTAACTAGATTTTTTTTTCCATTTTATTTATTTTTTCAGCGTAACAGTATTCATTCTTTTTGCACAACACCCAGTGCTCCATGCAAAACGTGCCCTCCCCATTATCCACCACCTGTTCCCCCAACCTCCTACCCCTGACCCTTCAAAACCCTCAGGTTGCCCCAACCTCCCACCCCTGAACCTTCAAAACCCTCAGGTTGTTTTTCAGAGTCCATAGTCTCTTATGGTTCACCTCCCCTCCCCAATGTCCATAGCCAGCTCCCCCTCTCCCAATCCCACCTCCCCCCAGCAACCCCCAGTTTGTTTTGTGAGATTAAGAGTCATTTATGGTTTGTCTCCCTCCCAATCCCATCTTGTTTCATTTATTCTTCTCCTATACCCCTACCCTCCCATGTTGCTTCTCCATGTCCTCATATGAGGGAGATCATATGATAGTTGTCTTTCTCTGATTGACTTATTTCACTAAGCATGATACCCTCTAGTTCCATCCACGTCGTCGCAAATGGCAAGATTTCATTTCTTTTGATGGCTGCATAGTATTCCATTGTGTATCTATACCACATCTTCTTTATCCATTCATCTGTTGATGGACATCTAGGTTCTTTCCATAGTCTGGCTATTGTAGACATTGCTGCTATAAACATTCGGGTACACGTGCCCCTTCGGATCACTATGTTTGTATCTTTAGGGTAAATACCCAGTAGTGCAATTGCTGGGTCATAGGGTAGTTCTATTTTCAACCTTTTGAGGAACCTCCATGCTGTTTTCCAGAGTGGTTGCACCAGCTTGCATTCCCACCAACAGTGGAGGAGGGTTCCCCTTTCTCCACATCCTCGCCAGCATCTGTCATTTCCTGACTTGTTAATTTTAGCCATTCTGATTGGTGTGAGGTGATATCTCATTGTGGTTTTGATTTGTATTTCCCTGATGCCGAGTGACGTGGAGCACTTTTTCATGTGTCTGTTGGCCATCTGGATGTCTTCTTTGCAGAAATGTCTGTTCATGTCCTCTGCCCATTTCTTGATTGGATTGTTTGTTCTTTGGGTGTTGAGTTTGATAAGTTCCTTATAGATTTTGGATACTAGCCCTTTATCTGATATGTCGTTTGCAAATATCTTCTCCCATTCTGTCAGCTGTCTTTTGGTTTTGTTAACTGTTTCCTTTGCTGTGCAAAAGCTTTTGATCTTGATGAAATCCCAATAGTTCATTTTTGCCCTTGCTTCCCTTGCCTTTGCCGTTGTTCCTAGGAAGATGTTGCTACAGCTGAGGTCGAAGAGGTTGCTGCCTGCATTCTCCTCAAGGATTTTGATGGATTCCTTTCTCACATTGAGGTCCTTCATCCATTTGGAGTCTATTTTCGTGTGTGGTGTAAGGAAGTGGTCCAATTTCATTTTTCTGCATGTGGCTGTCCAATTTTCCCAGCACCATTTATTGAAGAGGCTGTCTTTTTTCCATTGGACATTCTTTCCTGCTTTGTCGAAGATTAGTTGACCATAGAGTTGAGGGTCTATTTCTGGGCTCTCTATTCTGTTCCACTGATCTATGTGTCTGTTTTTGTGCCAGTACCATGCTGTCTTGATGATGACAGCTTTGTAATAGAGCTTGAAGTCCGGAATTGTGATGCCACCAACTTTGGCTTTGTTCTTCAATATTCCTTTGGCTATTCGAGGTCTTTTCTGGTTCCATATAAATTTTAGGATTATTTGTTCCATTTCTTTGAAAAAAATGGATGGTATTTTGATAGGGATTGCATTAAATGTGTAGATTGCTTTAGGTAGCATAGACATTTTCACAATATTTATTCTTCCAATCCAGGAGCATGGAACATTTTTCCATTTTTTTGTGTCTTCCTCAATTTCTTTCATGAGTACTTTATAATTTTCTGTGTATAGATTCTTAGTCTCTTTGGTTAGGCTTATTCCTAGGTATCTTATAGTTTTGGGTACAAACTACAATTACAATTACAATTGTAAATGGGATTGACTCCTTAATTTCTCTTTCTTCAGTCTTGTTGTTGGTGTACAGAAATGCAACTGATTTCTGTGCATTGATTTTATATCCTGACACTTTGCTGAATTCCTGTATAAGTTCTAGCAGTTTTGGAGTGGAGTCTTTTGGGTTTTCCACATATAGTATCATATCATCTGTGAAGAGTGATAGTTTGACTTCTTCTTTACCAATTTGGATGCCTTTAATTTCTTTTTGTTGTCTGATTGCTGAGGCTAGGACTTCTAGTACTATGTTGAATAGCAGTGGTGATAATGGACATCCCTGCCGTGTTCCTGACCTTAACGGAAAAGCTTTCAGTTTTTCTCCATTGAGAATGATATTTGCGGTGGGTTTTTCATAGATGGCTTTGATAATATTGAGGTATGTGCCCTCTATCCCTACACTTTGAAGAGTTTTGATCAGGAAGGGATGCTGTACTTTGTCAAATGCTTTTTCAGCATCTATGGAGAGTATCATATGGTTCTTGTTCTTTCTTTTATTAATGTGTTCTATCACATTGATTGATTTGCGTATGTTGAACCAACCCTGCAGCCCTGGAATAAATCCCACTTGATCGTGGTGAATAATCCTTTTAATGTACTGTTGAATCCTATTGGCTAGTATTTTGGCGAGAATTTTTGCGTCTGTGTTCATCAAGGATATTGGTCTGTAGTTCTCTTTTTTGGTGGGATCCTTGTCTGGTTTTGGGATCAAGGTGATGCTGGCCTCATAGAATGAGTTTGGAAGTTTTCCTTCCATTTCTATTTTTTGGAACATTTTCAGGAGAATAGGAATTAGTTCTTCTTTAAATGTTTGGTAGAATTCCCCTGGGAAGCCGTCTGGCCCTGGGCTTTTGTTTGTTTGGAGATTTTTGATGACTGTTTCAATCTCCTTACTGGTTATGGGCCTGTTCAGGTTTTCTATTTCTTCCTGGTTCAGTTGTGGTAGTTTATATGTCTCTAGGATATTAACTAGATTTTTAAAATGTATTCTATTAGGAATCTTGAATAATAAAGTGAAAATAACTAAGTTAAAGTTTTCATAAAGACATACCTGTCTTTGACATTTTAATTCCAATGTAGTTAACATATAGTGCCATATTATTTTCAGGTGTACAATTGAGTGATCCAACAATTCTGTACATCAGCCAGTGCTCATCATAACAAGTGCCGCCTTTAATCCCCCTCACCTATTTTATTCATCTTCCCTTCCACCTCCCCTCTGGTAACCATCAGATTGTTCTCTATAGTTAAGAGTCTGTTTCTTGGTTTAGAAAGACACCACTTTTTTAAAGAATCAAGAATAGAGGTAGGAGTCCAAAGGCTCAATGTGTATCTGGAAATAGAATGTATAATGGCTTGAAAAAAAAATGGGTACTACTTATATAAACTGTTGTTTAATACAAATAAAAGTTCATAATGCAATAGTAGAATGACTTGGTTTCTGAATTTTTACAATGAAAACAGTTATAAATAAACTAATAGAGATCGTATTCACTACTTCCCGAAAAATAAAACACTTAGAATTTTCACTGGAAATTATTAATTAGGGTTAGGTTGATCAATAATTTCTAACAGCAGTAGGGATTTTATGCTCAGAAAAAGATGATATAAGAAAAACATAATGTGGGTGCCTTGGTGGCTCACTCACTAAGTGTCTGCTTTCACCTCAGCTTAGGATCCAAGGGTCCAGGGTTTGAGCCCACTTTGGGCTCCCTGCTAGGGTGGGAAGCCTACTTCTCCCTCTCCCACTCCCCTGCTTGTGTTACCTCTCTCTCTGTGTCTTTCTCTGTCAAATAAATAAATAAAATCTTTTAAAAAAATACAAAATGTCCTCTGTACTTGAAGGGGAAAAAAGTGAAGCATGAGAAGAGCTCATGTTCAGTCAATATAGTTCCCATGTAACATTGGTAAAAATGGAGGCAGAGCAACCGTATAACAAAGAATCAGAGGACATTATTCAGAGTAGTAAGACTGATATTAAACACATAAGATGTATAATAGAATTGGGGAAAATGAGGAATGTATTTATAGAAGGAAAATTTTTAAGCGCCAGGTACTTTTTGTGAAAATATAGTCATAATTTCACTTTTATAATTTTTTACAATCATTATTTTAAAAAATAGGGACAGATATTTGGGTTTGTCTGACTGATTTATTATTGTCTATATTGATTTTTGCCAGTAAGATTGGTGAAAAACCAGAAATGAAAAATAGATCATCAGTGACTGAATTCATCCTCCTGGGTCTGACTGATAATCCAGAAGTACAAGTTGTAATTTTCTTCTTTCTATTTCTCACCTATGTACTGAGTGTTACTGGAAATCTCACCATCATCATTCTTACCTTGCTGGATTCCCACCTGAAGACCCCCATGTATTTTTTCCTCAGGAATTTCTCCTTCTTAGAAATTTCATTTACTTCTGTCTGTAATCCTAGATTTTTGATCAGCATCCTAACTGGAGACAAATCTATTTCCTATAGTGCTCGTGCAGCTCAACTGTTTTTCTTCATCCTTCTTGGCTCAACAGAGTTTTTCCTTTTGGTCTGTATGTCCTATGATCGTTACGTGGCCATCTGTAAGCCTTTGCATTATACAAACATCATGAGTAACATGATCTGCTATCAGCTTGTGGTCAGCTCTTGGCTGGCTGGTTTCTTGGTAATCTTCCCAACACTGGCCATGGGCCTGCAGCTGGATTTCTGTGACTCCAATGTCATTGACCACCTCACCTGTGATTCTGCTCCTTTACTGCAGATCTCTTGCACAGACACAAGTACTCTAGAGCTCATGAGCTTTGTTTTAGCTGTGCTTACTCTTATGTCCACTTTGGTGTTAGTAATTCTCTCCTATTCTTACATCCTTAAGACAATTCTGAAAATCCCTTCAGCTCAACAAAGAAAAAAGACCTTCTCAACCTGCTCATCCCATATCATAGTTCTCTCTATCTCTTATGGAAGTTGCATCTTCATGGATGTGAAAACATCAACAAAGGAAAGGGTTGCTTTGACAAAAGGTGTAGCTATGCTCAATACCTCTGTTGCTCCTATGCTGAATCCCTTTATTTACACTTTAAGGAACCAGGAAGTGATACAAGCATTTAAAGATGTTATGAAAAAGATCATTTTTTCAAAAGCATTGATCTGACTGTATTTATAGCTAAAATATTGTGAAAATTAAAAGTAGGAAACCTCACTGAAATGGACTTGGGATACTAGAAGAGAAAGCTGAAAGGGAGGAGCCATACCACTCAATGTCAGTTATAGGAAGAACTGTCAATTATAGACCTCACCAGAAAAATGGAGGGCAGAAAAGAATCATTAATTACAGTCCCCAACACGGAAAGATGTACATTGTATCTCCTACAATAAACTGACTACCCCTGCAACTCGGCCAATGAGAAATCATCATCACCCTAAATTCTTGCTTTTCTCCAATGAACTTTTGTTCAAAACAACTGCTCCCAGATTCCACCTTATTCTCCATAAAATAATATCCTTCTTCTTTGTTGGATTTGCCTATAGCCTTCATGCCACAAACTGTAATTCTCTTTCATTCACCATTCCCAAATAAACTTTTTTTTTCTGATAAAATAACCAACCATTATGTTTCTAAGGTTAGCACTATACACACAACACTTTCATGAGAGAGCCAATAGATAATTTGTTGTTGTATTTCTTCTCTCTCCTTAGTTTTATCAATTCTTAGGAAAAAAATTATTTATTATTTTGGATTCAAAGTTTTTATAAGTTCTGCTTAAATGAATTTAGGCACAAAATCATTATGGAATGATTTGTAGTATTTTTCCCATGATATAACAAAGAAATTACTAAATCACTTCCTACATAAATGTGCTTCAAATACATTGTGTTGATGTTTATCACTGCATAATCTATTGAAAAAGCATATGCCATTAGTATTTTTTAGTTATTCAATTATATACATACATGATTGATCATACATATGTATGCACTTATGTGTGTGTGTGTGTGTGTGCATATACCATCACTTAAAACTGGTTATTAAAACTGCCTTAAGAGAAGGAGCCACACTCTAATCATCAACATACTAAGACACTGAGAAAAACAGGATGATATTGATAATAAATATCATTGTTCTTTCCTCCTATGCCTGTTTTTTTTTTCTTTTTACCTAGACATAAAGGTAATTGATGAATCATCCCTTCACCTAAAAGCATCTGTGACAAGTCTAAATGCTGTAGACCAAGTGTATTTCTATTAAATTACACTAAGTCAATACTGTTAAATTCTGACTTTGGATATTTTGGGTGTGTTTTTATGGTATGTTTAACTCCCTTTAAATGACTTGTACCAGCTTTATTTAACCACTCAGTGTCTTGGCCTCATTAATTATCAAATTGGATGAATAATCCATAGTCATAATTTTTCTTTAATTTATTTATTTTTTCAGCGTAACAGTATTCATTGCTTTTGCACAACACCCAGTGCTCCATGCAAAACGTGCCCTCCCTATTACCCACCACCTGTTCCCCCAACCTCCCACCCCTGACCCTTCAAAACCCTCAGGTTGTTTTTCAGAGTCCATAGTCTCTTATGGTTCACCTCCCCTTCCAATTTTTTTTTTTATAAACATATAATGTATTTTTATCTCCAGGGGTACAGGTCTGTGAATCACCAGGTTTACACACTTCACAGCACTCACGATAGCACATACCCTACCCAATGGGTTATGGACATAGTCATAATTTTTATTGATTTTTTTTGTTTGATGAAGGCAAATTAGGTCATTTAAAGTGTTTACTTGAAGAGCTCAATAAATATCTGGTATTATATTGTCATATAATCTGTCTCTTATAAAACATTCTTTATCCCTGGATTTGAGGAACATACTCTTCCTCTCTTTTTTCTTGTTTTGCTTTCATTCCCAAGTTTATGAGCAACTCTTTGTTCTGTAATTAACTGTTGATAGTATTTTGTCTCTCATTCTCTATTCCCCTCTTTTAAAACTTTTTAAAACTTTGTACAGAGCTTAATCTTGCTTCTGAGATAATGTCATCTAAACCATTGGTTAACCCACTCCTAAGCCAAGGCCTAAATATCTGACTTCCTAATTTTTGCCGTGTTTAAGTGTTTGAGTAGTGGATTTATCCAAACATAATTTGGCCTACAACCTCAAAAAAAAAAAAAGAAAAAATTATGCTAAGAAAAATGATCTGCTATATAAGATTAGATGATCTGCTATATAAGATCATCTAAGATATAATTGTCCTAGTGATAAACCACATAAGGAGTTGGCCCTCATAAGCCATTTCTTCTATAGAGCATGTCTGGTACTGCCAACATGCAAGGATCCCGTCTACTTCAGATATACACAGATATCTGAAAACACATCAAAAACCGGGTTCAAAAATGGAAAGTGTCCTCTTCTCTTTCCTACCAGCAGAGGTCAGTGGGTACCTAAAAATCCTATTCTGACCAGCTGTTAATGAGGAACCCCCCTCCACCTTGATGAGAAGGGCCAAGTAGGGCACCCACATCTGGCAGTAACAGGGTTGAGTTCTTGCCTTCTACTGCTGGACCAGTCTCAGGGGAAGCCAGCTACAACAGAAAGTCTAAGATCCAGAGACTCCTAACATAAAAGCAAATCTATCCAGACTTCAATTTAAAAAATCACCTGTAATACCAATAACTAGGGAAATCTTAAATTAAGTGAAAAAATGATAATCAACTGAAAGCAACACCACAATGTAAGAGGTGTTAGAATTACCTAATAAATACCTAATACCTAAATTACCTAATAAATATTTTAAAGCAACTATTGTAAAAGTGCTTCAGCAAACAATTATGAAGACATTGGCTGAAAAGAAAAACTAGAAAGTCAAGAAAGAGAAGAAGAGGGGGGGAAGAGAAAAAGAAAGAAATAAAGAGAGGAAGGAATGAAAGAAGAAAGAAAGGAAAGACAGAAAAAGAAAGAGAAAGAAAGAAAGAAAGAAATCCTCAGCAAAGAATAAGACAGAAAGAATAATCAACTAGTAATTTTAGGACTGAAAAAAAAAATCATTGGAGGTAGAAAATACTTGGAGAAGTTTCAAATTTTTTAAAATTGAGTTGGATTTATTTGAGCATTTTATGAAAACAACAAATGGGAACACAATAAAAAAATACTAATCAGATGAAGGAAAAGAAGTGCCTTAAAGATCATTTTCTGGTGATGCTAAAACTGAAATTACTCCAAAGTTGGACATTGAAAATCTGAGGAAGTTCCAATAAGATGGTGAGCAAATGCTGACAGCTGTCTTCCTTCCCAAACAATTCATAAAGCTCTCAGAAAAGTAGGAAGTGTGAGGATCTGAAGATATAAGGTAGAAAAAACAAACATTTCTAGAAAGACTGAGGTGGTGTGCACTGGCATAAGGAAAAGCCAGGTAGGTGCAGTGAAGAATATGCATGAAAGACTTAGTTATAGAAACAAATTCAATAGACAGGCTCAACATAAGAATGGAAGCCACAGAGAATAGATTCAGTGAACTTGACAAAGAAACAACATACATATACAATATGAATTAGGGAGAAAATAAGCTGAATATGTGATAAGCATAACAATAATAATGAAGAGAGCCTGAGGGATCCCTCAGACAATAACAAAAGATCTAACATTCTTGTCAGCCTCTTCTCTGAAGGACAGGAGATAGAGGGTGGGACAGAAAAATTATATGAAAACTCTAAAATGAAAATACAAATTATCAAAAAATTTGGGACCATGCAAAAGCGGTGCTTTTGAGAATTAATAGCATGAAATACTTACATTGGAAAATAGGACCATGAGAGACTGTGGACTCTGAGAAACAAACAGGGTTTTGGAGGGAAGGGGGGTGGGGTGTTGGGTGCACCTGGTGGTGGGTATTAAGGAGGGAATATATTGTGAAGAAAATATTGCATGGAGCACTAGGTGTGGTGCATAATCAATGAATCTTGGAACACTGAAAAAATAAAATTAAATTAAAAAAAAGAAATATGTTAAAAAGGAAAAAAGTAAAAAAATAAAAAAGGGGAGGCAGGTGGGGGATGGGCTAAACAGGTGATGGGAATTAAGGAGGACACTTGTTATGATGAGCACTGGGTGTTATATGTAGATGCTGAATCAGTAAATTCTACTCTTGAAACCAATATTACACTTCGTATTAACTAATGGGAATTAAAAAGCTTGAAACATTTAAATACATACGTATGTACATATAACTTAAAGAATAACTACCGAAAAATAAAATTTTCAAAAAGAAAAAAGAAGAAATGACTTGAATCAATAATCTAAGCTTTCCTCATTCAACATAGAAAGGAGGAGCAAATAAACTCAAAACAGGCAGAAAGAAAGAATAAAGAGAAAGGCAGAAATACAATAAATCCAAACCAGAAAAACAATAGAGAAAATCAATGAAACAAAAAAGCTGTTAATTTGTAAATATCAATAAAATTGGCAAGCATCTAATAAGAATGAGAGGAGAGAGACAAATAAAACGGCTCAAATTACCAATATCAAAATGAAACAAGGCACATCCCTAGAGACAATGCACATCTTAGTGATAATATGGGAATATTATGGACAAATATTATGATATTATGTGACAACATGTGGTGATAATATGAGAATATTATGGACAAATCTATGCAACAAATTTGACAGGTGCAGTAAACCAATTCTTCAAAAAACACAAACTGCCGTGGCACCTGGGTGGCTCAGTGGATTAAAGTCTCTGCCTTCTGGTCATGATCTCAGGGTCCTTGGATCAAGCCCCACATCGCATCAGGCTCCCTGCGGAGCAGGGAGCCTACTTCCCCTCCTCTCTCTCTGTCTGCCTCTAGGCCTACTTGTAATCACTGTCTGTCAAATGAATAAATTAAATTTAAAAAAAAAAACACAAACTGCTATAGCTTACCCAATAAGAAATAAATAATTTTAGTATCTTTGTAATTATTAGGTAAATTGGGCTCATGATTAAAAATAAAACTTCCGGAGGAGAAGTCAAGATGACGGAGAAGTAGCAGGCTGAGACTACATCAGGTACCAGGAGATCAGCTGGATAGCTTATCTAAACATTGCAAACACCTACAAATCCAATGGGAGATCAAAGAGAAGAAGAACAGCAATTCTAGAAACAGAAAATCAACCACTTTCTGAAAGGTAGGACTGGCGGAGAAGTGAATCTAAAACGACGGGAAGAGAGACCACGGGGGAGGGGCCGGCTCCCGGCAAGCGGCGGAGCAACGGAGCACAAAATCAGGAATTTTAAAAGTCTGTTCCACTGAGGGACACTGCTCCAGAGGCTAAACCAGGGTGAAGCCCATGCGGGGTCAGCGTGGCCCCAGGTCCGGCAGGGTCACAGAAGGATCCGGGGTGTCGGAGTGTCACAGAGCTCGAAGGTATTAGAACGGAGAAGCCAGCTACAGAGACAGAGCCAAGGATTGAACTCTCAGCTCGGGGTTACCTTGAACTGGTCGCGGGCTGGGTGAGCTCGGAGCGTGGCTAGAGGCTAGGGATACGGGAGTGATTGGGTGCTGTCCTCTGGGGGCACACAGAGAAGTGGGGCCCCGTGCTCTCGGCTCCTCCAGGCCGGAGACTAGGAGGCCGCCATTTTCTTTCCCGTCCTCCAGAACTCTACGGAAGGCGTTCAGGGAAAAAAAGCTCCAGAAAGCGAACCCAAGCGGATTACTTAGTCTGGCCCCCGGTAAGGGCAGTGCAATCCCGCCTCGGGCAAAGACACTTGAGAGTCACAACAACAGGCCCCTCCCCAGAAGATCAACAAAATATCCAGCCAGGACGAAGTTCATCTATCAAGGAAAGCAGGTTCAATTCCTAAGACAGCAGCAAAATTCCAGAGGAAGAGAAAGCAAAGCACGGAACTCATGGCTTTCTCCCCATGATTCTTTAGTCTTGTGGCTAATTCAATTTTTTTTTCTTTTTTCAATTTTTTCTTTTTTCTTCTTCTGCTAAATTTTTTAAAACTTTTACCCTTTTCTTTTTTAACGTTTTTGACTAGTTTACCAATATATATATATTTTTTCTTTTTTTTATAATTTTTCTTTATTTGTATTATTTTTTAAATTTTTTTCTTTTTTTTTTCTGAACTTCTTTTTATCCCCTTTCTCCCCCCCCAACAATTTGGGGTCTCTTCTGATTTGGTTACAGCACATTTTTCTGGCATCTTTGCCACCCTTTTAGTATTTTATTTGATCCTTCATATCCTCTTATCTGGACAAAATGACAAGACGGAAAAAATCACCACAAAGAAAAGAACAAGAGGCAGTACTGAAGGCTAGGGACCTAATCAACCCAGACATTGGTAATATGTCAGATCAAGAGTTCAGGATGACGATTCTGAACGTTCTAGCCGTGCCCGAAAAAGGCATGGAAGTTATTAGAGAAAGCCTCTCTGGAGATATAAAAGCCCTTTCTGGAGAAATTAAAGAACTAAAATCTAACCAAGTAGAAATCAAAACAGTTATTAATGAGGTGCAATAAAAAATGGAGGCTCTCACTGCTAGGATAAATGAGGCAGAAGAAAGAATTAGTGATATAGAAGAACAAATGACAGAGAATAAAGAAGCCGAGCAAAAGAGGGACAAACAGCTATTGGACCACGAGGGGAGAATTCAAGAGAAAAGTGATACCATAAGATGAAACAACATTAAAATAATTGGGATTCCAGAAGAAGAAGAAACAGAGAGGGGAGCAGAAGGTCTATTGGAGAGAATTATTGGAGAGAATTTCCCTAATATGGCAAAGGGAACAAGCATCAAAATCCAGGAGATGCAGAGAACCCCCCTCAAAGTCAACAATAGGTCCACACCCTGTCACATAATAGTAAAATTTACAAGTCTTAGTGACAAAGAGAAAATCCTGAAAGCAGCCCGGGAAAAGAAGTGTATAACATACAATGGTAAAAATATTAGATTGGCAGCAGACTTATCCACAGAGACCTGGCAGGCCAGGAAGAGATGGCATGATATATTCAGAGCACTGAACGAGAAAAACATGCAGCCAAGAATACTCTATCCAGCTAGGCTAACATTGAAAATAGAAGGAGAGATAAAAATCTTCCAGGAAAAACAAAAACTGAAAGAATATGCAAACACCAAACCAGCTCTAGAGGAAATATTGAAAGGGGTCCTCTAAGCAAAGAGAGAGCCTAAAAGTAGTAGATCAGAAAGGTACAGAGACAATATACAGTAACAGTCACCATACAGGCTAATAATGGCACAAAATTCATATCTCTCAATAGTTACCCTGAATGTTAATGGGCCTAATGCCCCAATCAAAAGACAGAGGGTATCAGAATGGATAAAAAAACAAAACCCATCAGTATGTTGCCTACAAGAAACTCATTTTAGACGCGAAGACACCTCCGGATTTAAAGTGAGGGGGTGGAAAACATTTTACCATGCTAATGGGCATCCGAAGAAAGCTGGGGTGGCAATCCTTATATCAGATCAATTAGATTTTAAGCCAAAGACTATAATAAGAGATGAAGAAGGACACTATATCCTACTCAAAGGGTTTATCCGACAAGAAGATCTAACAATTTTAAATATCTATGCCCCTAACGTGGGAGCAGCCACCTATATAAACCAATTACTAACAAAATCAAAGAAACACATCAACAATAATAATACAATAATAGTAGGGGAATTGAACACTCCCCTCACTGAAATGGACAGATCATCCAAGCAAAAGATCAACAAGAAAATAAAGGCCTTAAATGACACACTGGATCAGATGGACATCACAGATATATTCAGAACATTTCATCCCAAAGCAACAGAATACACATTCTTCTCTAGTGCACATGGAACCTTCTCCAGAATAGATCACATCCTGGGTCACAAATCAGGTCTCAACCGGTATCAAAAGATTGGGATCATTCCCTCCATATTTTCAGACCACAATGCTCTGAAGCTAGAACTCAATCACAAGAGGAAAGCTGGAAAGAACCCAAATACATGGAGACTAATCAGCATCCTTCTAAAGAATGAATGGGTCAACCAGGAAATTAAAGAAGAATTGAAAAAATTCATGGAAACAAATGATAATGAAAACACAACGGTTCAAAATCTGTGGGACACAGCAAAGGCAGTCCTGAGAGGAAAATAGATAGCGGTACAGGCCTTTCTCAAGAAACAAGAAAGGTCTCAAGTACACAACCTAAGCCTACACGTAAAGGAGCTGGAGAAAGAACAAGAAAGAAACCCTAAACCCAGCAGGAGAAGAGAAATCATAAAGATCAGAGCAGAAATCAATGAAATAGAAACCAAAAAAACAATAGAAAAAAATCAATGAAGCTAGGAGAGGGTTCTTTGAAAGAATCAATAAGATGGATAAACCCCTGGCCAGACTCATCAAAAAGAAAAGAGAAAGGACCCAAATCAATAAAATCATGAATGAAAAGGAGAGATCACAACTAATACCAAAAAAATACAGACAATTATAAGAACATACTATGAGCAACTCTACGCCAACAAACTTGACAATCTGGAAGAAATGGATGCATTCCTAGAGACATATAAACTACCGCAAGTGAACCAGGAAGAAATAGAAAACCTGAACAGGCCCATAACCAGTATGGAGATTGAAACAGTCATCAAAAATCTCCAAACAAACAAAAGCCCAGGGCCAGACGGCTTCCCAGGGGAATTCTACCAAACATTTAAAGAAGAACTCATTCCTATTCTCCTGAAACTGTTCCAAAAAATAGAAATGGAAGGAAAACTTCCAAACTCATTTTATGAGGCCAGCATCACCTTGATCCCAAAACCAGACAAGGATCGTACCAAAAAAGAGAATTACAGACCAATATCCTTGATGAACACAGATGCAAAAATTCTCACCAAAATACTAGCCAATAGGATTCAACAGTACATTAAAAGGATTATTCACCACGATCAAGTGGGATTTATCCCAGGGCTGTAGGGTTGGTTCAACATCCGCAAATCAATTAATGTGATAGAACACATTAATAAAAGAAAGAACAAGAATCATATGATACTCTCAATAGATGCTGAAAAAGCATTTGACAAAGTACAGCATCCCTTCCTGATCAAAACTCTTCAAAGTGTAGGGAATGAAGGCACATACCGCAATATTATCAAAGCCATCTTTGAAAAACCCACCGCAAATATCATTCTCAATGGAGAAAAACTGAAAGCTTTTATGCTAAGGTCAGGAACACGGCAGGGATGTCCATTATCACCACTGCTATTCAACATAGTACTAGAAGTCCTAGCCTCAGCAATCAGACAACAAAAAGAAATTAAAGGCATCCAAATTGGCAAAGAAGAAGTCAAACTATCACTCTTCACAGATGATATGATACTATATGTGGAAAACCCAAAAGACTCCACTCCAAAACTTCTAGAACTTGTACAGGAATTCAGTAAAGTGTCAGGATATAAAATCAATGCACAAAAATCAGTTGCATTTCTGTACACCAACAACAAGACAGAAGAAAGAGAAATTAAGGAGTCAATCCCATTTACAATTGCACCCAAAACTATAAGATACCTAGGAATAAACCTAACCAAAGAGGCTAAGAATCTATACGCAGAAAATTATAAAGAACTCATGAAAGAAATTGAGGAAGACACAAAGAAATGGAAAAATGTTCCATGCTCCTGGATTGGAAGAATAAATATTGTGAAAATGTCTATGCTACCTAAAGCAAACTATACATGTAATGCAATCCCTATCAATATACCATCCTTTTTTTTTTTTCAAAGAAATGGAACAAATAATACTCAAATTTATATGGAACCAGAAAAGACCTCGAATAGCCAAAGGAATATTGAAAAAGAAAGCCAAAGTGGGTGGCATCACAATCTGGACTTCAAGCTCTATTACAAAGCTGTCATCATTAAGACAGCATGGTACTGGCACAAAAACAGACACATAGATCAGTGGAACAGAATAGAGAGCCCAGAAATAGACCCTCAACTCTATGGTCAACTAATCTTCAACAAAGCAGGAAAGAATGTCCAATGGAAAAAAGACAGCCTCTTCAATAAATGGTGCTGGGAAAATTGGACAGCCACTTACAGAAAAATGAAATTGGACCACTTCCTTACACCACACACGAAAATAGACTCCAAATGGATGAAGGACCTCAATGTGAGAAAGGAATCCATCAAAATCCTTGAGGAGAACGCAGGCAGCAACCTCTTCGACCTCAGCCGCAGCAACATCTTCCTAGGAACAATGGCAAAGGCAAGGGAAGCAAGGGCAAAAATGAACTATTGGGATTTCATCAAGATCAAAAGCTTTTGCACAGCAAAGGAAACAGTTAACAAAACCAAAAGACAACTGACAGAATGGGAGAAGATATTTGCAAACGACATATCAAATAAAGGGCTCGTATCCAAAATCTATAAGGAACTTAACAAACTCAACACCCAAAGAACAACCAATCCAATCAAGAAATGGGCAGAGGACATGAACAGACATTTCTGCAAAGAAGACATCCAGATGGCCAACAGACACATGAAAAAGTGCTCCACATCACTCGGCATCAGGAAAATACAAATCAAAACCACAATGAGATATCACCTCACACCACTCAGAATGGCTAAAATTAACAAGTCAGGAAATGACAGATGCTGGCGAGTATGCGGAGAAAGCGGAACCCTCCTCCACTGTTGGTGGGAATGCAAGCTGGTGCAACCACGCTGGAAAACAGCATGGAAGTTCCTCAAAATGTTGAAAATAGAACTACCCTATGACCCAGCAATTGCACTACTGTGTATTTACCCTAAAGATACAAACATAGTGATCTGAAGGGGCACGTGTACCCAAATGTTTATAGCAGCAATGTCTAGAATAGCCAAACTATGGAAAGAACCTAGATGTCCATCAACAGACGAATGAATAAAGAGGTGGTATATATACACAATGGGATACTATGGAGCCATCAAAAGAAATGAAATATTGCCATTTGCGACGACGTGGATGGAACTAGAGCGTATCATGCTTAGTGAAATAAGTCAATCAGAGAAAGACAACTATCATATGATCTCCCTGATATGAGGACATGGAGAAGCAACATGGGGGTTTAGGGGGATAGGAGAAGAATAAATGAAACAAGATGGGATTGGGAGGGAGACAAACCATAAATGACTCTTAATCTCACAAAACAAACTGGGGGTTGCTGGGGGGAGGTGGGGTTGGGAGAGAGGGAGGGGATTATGGACATTGGGGAGGGTATGTGCTATCGTGAGTGCTGTGAAGTGTGTAAACCTGGCGATTCACAGACCTGTACCCCTGTGGATAAAAGTACATTATATATTTATAAAAAAAAATTGGAGGGCGAGGCGAACCATAAGAGACTATGGACTCTGAAAAACAACCTGAGGGTTTTGAAGGGTCAGGGGTTGGAGGTTGGGGGAACAGGTGGTGGGTAATAGGGAGGGCACGTTTTGCATGGAGCACTGGGTGTTGTGCAAAAGCAATGAATACTGTTACGCTGAAAAAATAAATAAATTAAAATACAAAAAAAACAAAACAAAACAAAACAAAAAAAACAAAACTTCCCCAAAGAAATATCTAGGTCCAAATATTTTCACTGGAGATTTCTCAAAGTGTTTCTACCCCTTGAACACATGGTAGGTTAAAAATCTTTGTTCAGTCAGTGTGTCTTTTCTTCATTTTTATTTATCTCTGCTTTCATATTCTACAACTCTCCACATTATGGCTCCATGTTTCAATTAGTTAGAACCTCAGGCCTCATTAATTTGTTTTTATTTGTCAATATGCTTAAGCATTGATTGCTGGATTATTTTTTACTTGTTTTGTGCTTTTTCATAGACATATGATTTATTTCACAGCCAAATGATTTCTTCTGTTAATGGAAAACTATTAAGAAATGCAACACATTCAAAGAGTATTACATTACTGAACTGAATTGCTATTACCTTTTATCTCACAGTGTTCTTCAGGATTCTGAAAAACATACCATTTCTCCATTCAGTATCATACCATTTGTCATAAGCAAATTATGCGTGTGAATACTGAATGCAGAAGATACTGAGTGCAGTTTCACCCGGGAAAGGATAAAGGAGTCAACTAATAGATAGATTAAGAATGTGGCATCGAATTATACTGGAAATTTACCTTTCTCTAAGAGTAAAGTCAAGAAAAAGTTGAATTAAATAAATATGTATTCCATTTCTGACAGTGCTGGACTAAGTGGTTTATTATCAACATGTATACTCTGAATTAAAAGAAAGATGACAATCTGTAAGAGAGAATTATCTGTCAGCCCCAGAAGGATAAACTCATCTGTTTTGTATGGTTCTTCATTTCTCTTTTGTGATATCAAGCAAATTCTAGAAATAAAAGGTACAATGATAAGAAACTGTATGAGTAGCTTTATACCAAGGAAATAATATATAAAGAGATCCATATTCACATATATGCCCATTTATGAGGAAATACTCTATGAGGTTGAAGATATGATCTTCAACTGCAAAAGACAGTGCTTTAAAAAGCACAATAGAAATCAACTCAGTTTTGAAAATTGACCTGCAAAATCCATAATAGTTTATTTTTTCACCATTACTTACAAACTTCCAGCTCAACTGTAACTAATTCCAAATTTGTTCTTCCTTAAATACATTAGATAAAATCTTGGTTCCAGATTCAAAAATAATTCATTCATCTTTAATTATTAATTTCACCAAAATAGAATATGCCAGTATAATGAATTAAGACCTACAGTTAAATTCTGAAATTTAGGTTTCATATTAAATTGGTATTTGTTGATAGCCCATTATAGCCTCTTGCAACTTTTCTTTTTTTTTTAAGATTTTATTTTTTTATTTGACACAGAGAGAGAGAGAGAGAGATCACAAGTAGGCAGAGAGGTAGGCGGGGTGGGTGGGGGAGTAGGCTCCCTGCTGAGCAGAAAGCCTGATGTGGGGCTCAATCCCAGGACACCAAGAACATGACCTGAGCTGAAGGCAGAGGCTTAACCCACTGAGCCACCCAGGCACCCCCCTCTTGCAACTTTTCTATGAAATACTGATGAAGAAAAAAAAATGACAAAAGATAAAGAGTGTAAGAATGTAATACCACAACAAAACAAATACTAGTTAAATCCAGAAAAAAAAAAAACTGAAACAATATGAAGCAAATATAACCACATTTAAAAAAGTCCAGTAATGAATCTGAGCAAGAAGAACATACTAATGGCTACTGAGGAAAAGATCACTCTGCTCTTAAGACTGAAATTTTGGTGGGTCTTTTATTGTTTAAGAATGAATAAAGAATATCCCTCCCCCCAAAAAAGAATATCAAATAATAAATTGAAGCTATTGTAATAATAAGTTCAATAATGTAAAAAAAATGTTATTCCTTTGGAAAGGAAAAAATGTTTAGGGTATATAATGGAATATTTATCCTTCTCAAAAGGCAATTAAATTTTCATATTACATACAAGCTATATGTCATGGCATAGTTTTGAGTGAAGAGTAGAAAATAATCTAAATATTTAAAAATAAGCAATTCTTTAAATAATTTTAGTCATTCAGATAATTACATTTTGAAGTGATTCAAAAACTTCTAAATGTATTTTAGACACAAAATTGCAAAAATGTTTATACAAACTGACCCCAATCTGTATCTGATACATGAAGGTATGATATCCATAAATATATACAAAAATAAGCATAATTAAAAATAAAGTACTTTCAAAGAGCTTCTAAATTATAGGGCCTTTATATTTTTTATTAAAAATTAAGCCATTATTATTTGCAAACGACACATTAGATAAAGGGCTAGTATCCAAAATCCACAAAAAACTTATCAAACTCAATACCCAAAGAACAAATAATCCATTCAAGAAATGAGCAGAGGACATGAACAGACATTTCTGCAAAGAAGGACATGAACAGACATTTCTGCAAAGAAGACATCCAGATGGCCAACAGACACATGAAAAAGTGCTCCACATCACTCGGCACCAAGGATACACAAATCAAAACCACAATGAGATATCACCTCACACCAGTCAGAATGGCTAAAATTAACAAGTCAGGAAATGAAAGATGCTGGCAAGGATGCAGAGAAGAGGAACCCTCCTACACTGTTGGTGGGAAAGCAAGCTGGTGAGCCACCCTGGAAAACAGCATGGAGGTTCCTCAAAAAGTTGAAAATAGAACTACCCTATGACCCAACAATCCCACTATTCGGTATTTACCCTAAAGACACAAATGTAGTGATCCAGAGGGGCACGTGCACCCAAATATTTAAAGCAGCAATGTCCACAAGAGCCAAACTATGGAAAGAGCCTAGATGTGCATAAACAGATGAATGATAAAGAACTGTGGTATATATATACAATGGAATACTATGCAGCCATCAAAAGAAATGAAATCTTGCCATTTGTGACAATGTAGAGGAAACTAGAGGGCATTATGTTTAGTGAAATAAGTCAATCAGAGAAAGACAATTATCATATGATCTCTCTGATATGAGGAAGTTGAGAGACAATGTAGGGAGCTTGGGGGGTAGAGAAGGAATAAATGAACAAGATGGAATGGAGAGAGAAACAAACCATAAGAGGCTCTTAATCTCACAAAACAAACTGAGGGTTGCAAGGGGGAGGGGGGTTGGGAGTGGGTGTTTGGGTTATGGACATTGGGGAAGGTATGTGCTATGGTAAGTGTTCTGAAGTGTGAAACCTGGCAATTCATAGACCTGTACCCCTAGGGCTAATAATACATTACATATTAATAAAAAATTAAAAATTATTTTTTTAAAATTCAGCCATCCTTAATAATATCCTACCAAAGAAATATACAGTGGAACATGCTTTCTCTAATTTCTCTAATTTATTATTTTATAATAGCAAAATAAAAATAATGTGAATTCAGAACCCTTATTGGTTATATATTTAGAGCCATATTTTCAATTAAAATAAATCTAGTTACCTTATTTCAAGCTTTACTATAAAGTTGTGATCACCACAACATGGTACTGGCACAAAAACAGACACATAGACCAGTGGAACCGAGTAGAGAGCCCAGATATGGACCCTCAACTCTATGGTCAAATAATCTTTGACAAAGCAGGGAAAAATATCCAGTGGGAAAAATACAGTATCTTCAATAAATGGTGCTGGGAAAATTGGACAGCTATGTATAGAAGAATGAAACTTGACCATTCTCTTACACCATACACAAAGAGAAACTCAAAATGGATTAAAGACCTCAATGTGAGGCATAATCTATCAAAATCCTAGAGGAGAACATAGGCAGTAACCTCTTCAACATGGGCCACAGCAACATCTTTCAACATATGTCATCAAAATCAAACGAAACTAAAGCAAAAATGAACTTTTGGGACTTCCTCAAGATCAAAAGCTTCTGCACAGCAAAGGAAACAGTCAACAAAACAAAGAGGCAAGCCACAGAATGGGAGATTATATTCTCGAATGACACTAAAGACAAAGGACTGATATCAAAGTTCTATAAAGATCTCCAAAGATCGCCTCAAACTCAACTCCCAAAAAACAGATAGTCATGTCAAACAGCGGGCAGCAGAGATGAACAGACATATCTCCAAAGAATACATATAAAAGGCTAGCAGACACATGAAAAAATGTTCATCATCATTAGCCATCACGGAAATTCAAATTAAAACCACATTGAGATACCACTTAACGCCAGTTAGAATGGCCAAAATTAACAAGACAGGAAACAACAAATGTTGGAGAAGACGTGGAGAAAGGGGAACTCTCTTACAGTATTGGTGGGAATGCAAGTTGGTGCAGCCACTTTGGAAAACAGTGTCGAGAGTCCTCAAACAATTAAAACTAGAGCTACCCTATGACCTGGCAATTACACTACTGAGTATTTACCCCAAAGATACAGATGCAGTGAAAGGAAGGGCCATCTGTACCCCAATGTTCATAGCAGCAATGTCCACAAGAGCCAAACTGTGGAAAGAGCCAAGATGCCCTTCAACAGATGAATGGAATATTATGCCTCCATCAGAAAGGATGAATACCCAGCTTTTGAGTCAACTTGGATGGGACTGGAGGAGATTATGCTGAGTGAAATAAGTCACGCAGAGAAAGTCAATTATCATATGGTTTCATTTACTTGTGGAGCATAAGGAATAACATGGAGGACATTAGAAGGAAAGGAAAAGTGAATTGGGGTAAATTGAAAGGGGAGATGAAGCATGAGAGACTGTGGACTTTGAGAAACAAACTGAGTGTTTTGGAAGAGAGGCAGTGGAGGAATGGATAGAGTCTGGTGGTGCATATTAAGGAGGGCATACACTGCATGGAGCACTGGGTGTGGTGCATAAACAATGAATCTTGGAACACTGAAAAAGTAAAAAAACCTTTTTAAAAAAAAATCAGTGATGCACTTCATTTCCCTATTAATCTGAGGAATTGTTATCAATTTGCCAAATAAATAAGGTACTTCTAAGTAAACATAAGCACTGGCAGAGAGAAAAAAAATAAACTATATCATATGGTGTATGTTTTATTTCCTTTAAACAAAAAAATATTTAAATTACACCCCTTATTAGTTTGGTCAATCAGTTATCTTTGCCTATTCTGAAGTTTTTCTTCTTTTTATTATTGAATACATAATATTTTTCCATTTACATGATTTAGCCCATCACCTCATATACAAATTCATAAACCACACAAATTATCAATTGTGTTTTTATTGCTCAAAGTATTAATAAGAATTAGCACCTCTAAAGAGCTGTCTTTCCTATTTTTATAAACTGTATTAAAATATGTGAAGCCAATTCTCCAAAGAAAAAATATCCTGTGACCTTGTCATGTTTGATTGACTTGTAGAGTTGTCAGGCACTCTGTTTATCCAGAAAGCACTAGGATAATCCTCATTCCCTCCACAATTTTTCAGTACAGTGCATGGTTTAAACTACTTAAATATTAGAAATGCAGATGGAAATGTGTAAATCAAACTTGAAGCTCTATTTATGGAATTAGAAAATAGAAAATGAGCAATAATTAATGCTTTATACAAGGAATAATAATAAAATATCACTTTATCACTGATATTTATTTGTATATAACTTACATGATATTTGAAACTACTCTTACATTTTTGAAAGAAAATAGCATTACTAGTTTACTTACCATGAGCAGTTTATGTTTTTTTTTTTTTTTCTATAGTTTACATGAGCAAGGATCAAAGATAATGAAAGGCAAACATACTCACTAGGAAATAATATTTAATTTTGTAGGCAGAATATTACTATAAAATAATCTCATATTAATTCAAACCAAAGAGATAAAGTGTGAAATGTTAATAATGTGATTTGTCTGCACTATCACATATATCTGAATATATGGTAGGCTTGGGTAATAAAAATTTCTCATAAATTCCTTTGTTTAAGACTCTATAATTTATAAAATGTGTATCCAGCTAATCCTACCTCACAAACATTCATGAAGATTATCATAGCTGAGATGATAGATTGAAACCTGGGAAATATATATTAGTTTCCAAATACCTAAAAGGATGAAGGAATCTCCCCAGGAAATCTAAGGGGAAGATGTCCCTAAGGAGAAATAAGAAAGATGAAAAAACATTCCAAAGAAACTACAAAACACCAGTTGACCTTGTCTTTATTCTTTCATTAAATATAAGCTTATTGTTTCAAGCATGATGATAAACAATTGTTAGAGTTGTCACATTAAAAACTGCCCATTTCATGACAATCATGTAGACAATCAGCAAGTCGTGCTGTAAATTACCAAAATATTTTGGATCATACATAATAATACGTGCCAAGATACCAATAATATGTGCCAAGATAATTCCATTTGAGGTTTTGTTGGGGGGGGGGGTTGCAACATGTAAATCTGCCATGGCCCGTGTAACAAATCGACCAGGAACACGAGGGTAAGAGAATGGTGAAAAGAAATCAAAGAGACAAAGAGATGGGGGCAGGAGGAGCACAGGGGATGATTTCCACCAAATGCCGCTTTATTAGTAAAAACAAGAGAGTACATAGAAGTCTTACAGTGAAAGGGTGACTTATTAAGTGTTGCTGCAGGATTAAAGGTTCACACACCAGCTTCATAATATTTTTCACTACAGACATACCAGCACCAGGTGGTGGATGTTAAACATCATCCACTAGAAACACACTTGAAAGATTATCTCATAGCTTCTAACAGGACAGCAAGAACCACTAGAAGATTAACGAATGCATCTGGGTTGTTTTGAAGGTCAAATATCTAGAGGACATGTGAGAAGTCACGTAGGCGAGCAAGCAGTGCAGGGCACAGGCTCTTTCTCAAATGCAACTCAACTCCATTATCCTCTGCCTTGAATCAGGCAGTGAGACATTGGAGGAGGCACAAGTCCGAGCCTGGTTTGGCTCTCATCCGGAGCCTTACCGCGGCTTCCCACATCTCCCCCTTCTTTTTTAAATAAATCAAGCATATGAAGTTGGGCTTGGGTATGCAGTCATTGCCGCCTGTTTGATATACAGAAATATACCAGCTGATGAGGAGGGCAGTGAGAATCACAAAAATGATTATAAAAATCCAGAAGGAATGTTTCATGATATTATCTGGATTAAAACCTCAAACGGCAGAAACAGTGACAGTAGCAATCATAGAAATTAGTACAGCTATTCCTGCTAACAATAATCCTAAAAAACGTTTAAATCTATTAATTTGATGATGTAGTTCTACAGCTAATTGATAACCATAATTAGCATAACAGGGATCCTCTACCTCTACCGGTAACAGAACATATGGGGGTTGCATAACCAAGAATATCATAACAGAGGTGTCTTCAAAGGCTGGGAAGACAAGGGTAAGCAATTTGTCAAAATACAATTGTTACACTCAATTTGATATATTGGGAAACGTCCTCTAGTTTCCTCATACATATGTGGACAAACAGCGCCGGGTCCTACAACTAAGAGGAAAGGGCGCAGAACACAAGTCCTTACAAAAATGTCCATTTGGCAACTGACAGAATAGGAGAAGATATTTGCAAACAGCATATCAGATAAAGGGCTAGTATCCAAAATCTATAAGGAACTTAACAAACTCAACACCCAAAGAACAACCAATCCAATCAAGAAATGGGCAGAGGACATGAACAGACATTTCTGCAAAGAAGACATCCAGATGGCCAACAGACACATGAAAAAGTGCTCCACGTCACTCGGCATCAGGGAAATACAAATCAAAACCACAATGAGATATCACCTCACACCAGTCAGAATGGCTAAAATTAACAAGTCAGGAAATGACAGATACTGGCGAGGATGCGGAGAAAGGGGAACCCTCCTACACTGTTGGTGGGAATGCAAGCTGGTGCAACCACTCTGGAAAACAGCATGGAGGTTCCTCAAAATGTTGAAAATAGAACTACCCTATGACCCAGCAATTGCACTACTGGGTATTTACCCTAAAGATACAAACATAGTGATCCAAAGGGGCACGTGTACCCGAATGTTTATAGCAGCAATGTCTACAATAGCTAAACTATGGAAAGAACCTAGATGTCCATCAACAGATGAATGGATAAAGAAGAGGTGGTATATATACACAATGGAATACTATGCAGCCATCAAAAGAAATGAAATCTTGCCATTTGCGACGACGTGGATGGAACTAGAGCGTATCATGCTTAGTGAAATAAGTCAATCAGAGAAAGACAACTATCATATGATCTCCCTGATATGAGGACATGGAGAAGCAACATGGGGGGTTAGGGGGATAGGAGAAGAATAAATGAAACAAGATGGGATTGGGAGGGAGACAAACCATAAATGACTCTTAATCTCACAAAACAAACTGGGGGTTGCTGGGGGGAGGTGGGATTGGGAGAGGGGGAGGGGGTTATGGACATTGGGGAGGGTATGTGCTATCGTGAGTGCTGTGAAGTGTGTAAACCTGGCGATTCACAGACCTGTATCCCTGGGGATAAAAATACATTATATATTTATAAAAAAAAAAAATTGGAGGGGGAGGCAAACCACAAGAGACTATGGACTTTGAAAAACAACCTGAGGGTTTTGAAGGGTCAGGGGTGGGAGGTTGGGGGAACAGGTGGTGGGTAATAGGGAGGGCACGTTTTGCATGGAGCACTGGGTGCTGTGCAAAAACAATGAATACTGTTACGCTGAAAAAAATAAATAAATAAATAAATAAATAAAGAGGAAAAAAATGTCCATTTGGGTAGCCTGATCCAAGGTATGGGCACCCATACAAACAGAGACCGGGCCCAAGGTAGTCACTAGTTTCCATAATTCAGAATGAACCATTTCTTTTGTAGTAAATAGTCCTCCCGGTATTGTCACGTTATGAGATTGCAATTGAGGAGAGCGCAGTCCTCCAGGATGCAGGATGCCCTTCTTAGAACGATATGAAGGCTTCTTTGACCAGTCGGTAATGACAAATCCTGGGACTCCAGGAGGCGAAATAAGCCACGGCACTTCTTGCATGCACTCACTCCATATAGGACGTGGAAGAGAGAAATTAAGATTTTTAGGACTGAAAGAATGAGCAGGGGGAAACATTCCTAGTCCAGAAAGTGTAGGTGACTCTTCACCAGTGATTTCAAATAGTCTCCATTCCTCAAGTCTCTTAACGATCGCCCCGGTGTGAAGCATCCTTCTGAGGTAAGATACTACATGGGGAAAACTGTTTGACCACCATGCAGTCATTCATCAAGATTTGTTTCTGAGACGGGGCTTGGAAACAAATGGGGACTTGGGCTGATGTCCCAGTCCAATTCATATAATGCTCAGCATGATCTATTCCTTCTGAGCTAAGACCTCAGAATTGATCAATTATGTTAGTGTGGACTGGAGGAGTTGGATCGTCCCAAGTAACGGGATGACCATGGGCGGAGCGGGTAAGTAAGCCCAATAATGCATTGCCTGTACTCCTTGTGGGAAATTAATGCAAGTAAAGTGGATAGGAGAGAAAGCAGAACATGATTAGATGGAGTCTGTGCAGGAATTTTAAGAGCCTGCTGGATAAGACTCCTCATCTGCTGTTGTCTGAATGGAGGAGGACGTCTTGGCCGCTTCCTCTGACTTCTTTGGTTCAGCGTCAGTTTCTCCAGGCGTTGTCATACTGGGGAGGAGTTGACACCACCTCTCCGGTAGCCAGTGTGGGGTGTCCTCATCCTGTGGAAAAATACAGACAAAACCTCTCCCTTTACAGAGTACTGCATCTGGGCCTTTCCATATTCCTGTCAGGGGATCCTTCCAGCGAACGTATGGCAGTGGAGAAAAGTCAGGATGCCAAAATCGCTCAGCAGCTGTCCGGCCTATATCATCAACATTCAAAATTTAAAAAACATAAAGTTGAATTTAAATGCATATGTGGAGAATATCTCACTTTTCCCTGTAGTATCTCCCCCTCTTTTAATTTTTTAAGATAGGATTTAAGGGTGCTGTTTGCACATTCCACAATGACTTGACCTTGAGAATTATATGGAATTCCTGTGGAATGTGCTATTTGAAAAATAGCACAAAAGGTCTGAAAAGCCTGGGACGTATAAGCAGTCCCATTATCTATTTTAATTGCCTTCGGCGTGCCTAGGGTGGCAAATGCTGAAAGTAAATGATTTTGAACATCAGTGAAAGATTCCCCAGGATGTGCTGTAGCATGTATAAACCCAGAAAAGGTGTCAATAGAAACATGGAGATATTTACATTTTTCAAATGGGGGAAAAATAGTTACATCCATTTGCCATAAATGATTAGGCATTAGGCCTCAAGGATTTACAGTGTAAGTTAGCTGAGGATGATGAATAGGGCAAGTAGAACAGTTTTAAACTATTTGCCAAGCTTCTTCCCTGGTCAGCCGGAATTGCTTGCACAAGGAGGCTGCATTTTGGTGAAATCAGGCATGACTTTGAGTAGCCTGATCAATTTTAGTGGTCATTGCCAATTGTATATGTGTTAAAGCATCTGCAATAGCATTGCCTTCAGCTAAAGGCCCGGGCAGTTAAGTATGTGTCCTGATGTGTGAAATGTATATGGGATTAATTCTCTTATTTAATAATTGTTGAATATTTGTGAAGAGGTAAAAAAGCTCTTCATCATTAGTAAGGATATAAGCAGTAGGCTATAAGCAGTAGGCAACATTGGAACAGTGCATGCCACATAATGACTGTCAGTATGTAAATTACATGGTTCAGGAAATTTTTTTAAAGCCAATAGTACTGCCTTTAATTCAGCTCTTTGAACTGACTTAGTAGCATAAAATGCCTGAAAAGATTTCTAACCCGAGCAGGAAGATTTATGAATGCCAATATGCCCTCTCTTGTCTGCATCCACAAAAACATTAATAGCAGAAGCGAGAGGCAGTGTTTGAACAGGATTATTCATCATAGTAGGGGTAGTGGAAAGAAATTGTAATAATTTATCTGTTGGCAAATGATACTTAAGTTGTCCTGGATAATTAGAAAGAGCTATTTGCCAGTCAAGATTAAAATTAAATAACGTTTGCACATGCTCAGTTGTTAACATAGGCAGGACCAAAAATTTAGGTTCCTTACCTGTAATAAGAAGAATCCTCTGGCGACCTCTGTTAATCAGTTGTGTTAATAACTCTATTTGCCCAGTGATGACATGTAGTTGGTGCAAAGCTAAGTGAATCCACTCCAAAGGCCTGTGAACTTGCCATACAACTGCTAAAGGTAACTTGGATGGCATTAACAGTATCAGATATATTGGTGTGGTAGGGTCATACTGACAGAGCTGCGCCTGTGACAATTTATCATTAACTAATTGTAACTCAGCTTTAGTGTCCTCGGTTAAAGTTTGAGGAGAGGAGGGAGAACTATCCCCTTTTAAGATCTCAGATAAAGGCTTTAGGTCATCAGGAGTTAAATGTAAAAAGGGTCTAATCCAGTTAATATCTCCTAATAATTTTTGAAAATCATTTAAAGTATGCAAAGACTGTGTACGCAAAGAAATTTTTTGAGGACGAATTCTTTTATTCTCAATAATAAATCCCAAATATTCGAAAGGCTCCATTTTTTGCACCTTCTCAGGAGCAACTACTAAATTATATTGCTGTAATTGAGCGACTAAAAAGGCAAAGGCTTGCTGCAAAACTTCCTCCGTTTCAGCCACTAGAAGAATATTCTCCGAAATGGAGAAATTGAACGAGAAACAAATTCCTGGCATAGAGTAAGACTATTGGTCATGCCCTGAGGCAGGACCTGCCATTGATAACATTTAGCAGGTTCTTTATGATTAGTACTGGGGATAGTAAAAGCAAATCGTTCACAGTCTTGTGGGGCTAGCGGAATGGTGAAAAAACAATCTTTTAGATCTAATATAATTAATTTATATTGCAGAGGAATAGCCGATGGTGTGGGCAATGCAGGCTGAAGGGCCCCCATAGGTTTCATTGTGGCATTTACTGCCCTTGGATCCTGTAAAAGTCACCATTTTCCTGCTTTCTTTTTAATTACAAATATAGGAGTATTCCAAGGGCTAAAAGATTCTTTTAAATGACCCAAAAGCAGCTGTTCTTCCATTAAAGTCGCTGCCGCTGCCAATTTTTCTGCATGTAAGGGCCACTGATCCACCCATATAGGGTCATCAGTGTTAGGGTCCGTGATCAAAGGAACGAGACTGACACAAAGCGAAAATCAAGCAAAGTTTTATTTCGCGCCATGCATCAGAAACCAAATTGCATCAGAAACCAAACTGCATTAGAAACCAAACTGCATTAGAAACCAAACTGACTGGTAGGTGCCCGAGTCTTGCTGGGGACCACCACCTCCCAGTCGCTGGGGTCCCCCCAGGAGGCTCCCTGCCTCACCCTCACTGTACCACAGACCCACTCCCGGCATGGCTGCACCATTGGCTCTTGAGAGGCTGCTCCTGATGGCAGCACTGCCCAAGGCGGCGTGGCTGCTTGCCGAGGCGCTGCTGCTGCTACTCTGGCTCAGGGTGGCGTCACTGGTGGCGTCGCTCGTGGCATCGCAGTGGCGCCGCTGCCGCTGCTGCTCTGGGCAGTGCACGGGGCGATGCCGCTCGCTGTGGCGCCGCTGCCACTGCTGCTCGCGGTGGTGCATGGGGCGGCGCCGCTCATGTTACAGCTCAAGGCGGCACCGCTGCCGCTGCTGCTCTGGTGCACGAGGCGGTGCTGCTTGCTGTGGCGTCGCTGCCGCTGCTGCTCTGGGCGGTGCACTGGGTGATGCCACTCGCTGAGGCGCCCCGGCTGCTGCTGCTGCTGCTGGCGGTGGTGCACAGGGCGGCGCCACTCGTGTTACAGCTCGCGGTGGTGCACGGGGCGATGCCTCTTGCTGTGGCGCCGCTGCCTCTGCTGCTCCCCGTGGTGCACGGCTCTTGCTAAAAAAAAAACCTCTCCACTCCAGCCTCACGACCATCTTTTATAGTGGTGGTTGAGCCCGGCCCACACACAGGTGGCCAATCGGATTTCAACCTACCACAGTTAATATATGCACACCCCTCTGACTGAATACGGCTATCTGGCCTTTCCCGCCCCTATATCCGGGGTTTTTAAGTAACTTCTTTTTGCTAACCAGGCTCCTACAATCAGATTTCCATTCGATAGGCAGCGCATGAGGAGATTTCAGTGGCCCTGAGGAAAACCCAAACCAGCCTTACAATGCTGTGACTGTATCTGGAGTGGGTCTGGCTCTCCCTGTAAGTTCTTTCCTAAATCTTTTCCCTGTTTATATCCCATCTTCTTCATTAGAGCCATTGCAACTGAATGTTGTTCATTTTTATGAATCAGAGCTGAGGCCAAAGAGACTCCATATCTGCAAGTACATCATGGCCCCATAAATTAAGATCAATTTGTAACACAAAAGGTTGAAACACCCCCTGATGACCTTCAGCAGTTTAGAAAATTTGCACTTAACTTAGGAATGTGAGCTTGTCCTACATCCTTAATGGAAGTATCCAAATCCACAAGAGGCCAATTTCTAGGCTGGTGCTGGAAAGCAATCACTGAAACATCCACTCCTGTGTCGACTAACCCCAAAAAGTCTCAGCCCTGAATTGTTAGAGTCAAGCAAGGTTTATCTGCAGAAATTAATTGAGCCCAACATATATCAGTTGAGCCAAAACCTCCAGTTCCTCTCCTGCCTTTTACAGCTGGATTATTAGTTTCCATTCGTGGCATAATAATTAATTGAGTAAAGGGAACTTGAGGTTGCAAGGAGAGCACTCCTTCTCTCAAGGTAGCCATGATTTTAATCTCTCCAGTATAGTTTTCATCTATTATTCCAGGGTGAATAGACAGACCTTTCATAGTCCAACTAGACCTTCCTAGTAACAAGCCCCAAGTTCCTTTTGGCAGCGGCCCCCAGATTCCTGTTGTAATAGCTTTTGGAGGCTCGCCTGCCTCTATGTGTACAGGAACATCAGGTGCCAAATCTAGTCCTACACTGAAGGGGGTACCTCAGCATAATTTGTCGATGCCTGGGAGGTCAGATGTGTTGGCGCGGATGGAGAGACCTGAGGAATCATTGTTGCTATTGTTTGGCAGGGCTGCAGCGAGCCCTGCTTCCAGTTTCCCTGAATCGGGTTCCCAAACCGATCTTTTTATGAGTGACATTCATTTGCCCAATGGTAACCTCTTTAGCAATGAGGGCACAAAGAGAGAGGCGGAGGTCATCCACTTTTGGATGAGCCAGAAACCTTTAAGGTGGCCAAACCATCATTAATCTGAGGACATCGAGTCCTAATATGTCCAGGTTGTCCACATTGAAAACAGAGACGTTTTTGTTGAGAGTCTCTGTCCATAATTCATTTTTGCAGTTCCCTAGGGAGTATGCCTTTTAAGGTGGCAGCCAAAGTTACCCCTTGAATGTAAGAAGATCCAATTAAAGCACATAGTCGGATATAATCCTCTAATGTGCCTGACTTTTTCCAAGGCCGAATAGCAGCTTGGCAGTCAGAATTTGCATTTTCAAAAGCCAACTGTTTAACAATAATTTTTCCAGCCTCTCCATCAACTACAATTCTGCCCACTGCCTTTAATAATTGTGCCACAGGGGTGCCTGGTTGGCTCAGTGGATTAAGCTACTGCCTTCGGCTCAGGTCATGATCTCAGGGTCCTGGGATCGAGCCCCGCATCGGGCTCTCTGCTCTGCAGGGAGCCTGCTTCTTCCTCTCTCTCTGCCTGCCTCTCTGCCTACTTGTGATCTCTCTCTCTGTCAAATAAATAAATAAAATCTTAAAAAAAAAATAATTGTGCCACAAAATCTTGATAGGTCTCATCTGGGCCTTGACGTATTTTAGATAATTCCTCAGTTCTTGCCCAAGAAGAAGGAAGTCGTTTCCATGCCTTTAAAGCACATTGTGAAATTTGCTGGTAAGCAATCTCAGGATATTCTATTCGTGCCTGAACTTCAGAGTAAGCCCCATTTCCCGTTAGCATCTCATAAGAAAGTGGGATGTTAGTCCTTCAATTGTAAATGGTCATTTCATTAGCTCTCTCAAAAAACTCTGTCTTCCATAATAGATAGTCACCACCCGACAAACAAGCCTATGCAATAACCTTCCAATGTCCTGGGCATAAAGCTTCCAAATCCACGCTATCCAGCAAAGACAAAGTATAGGGTGCAGTGGGACCATATTGGGAAGAGGCTGTTTTTATTTCTTTTAACATCTTAAAGTTCACACTGTTATAAACTCTCTGACCATTAGCCATCTGAGTCACAGGATACGCTGAAAAGGCCGAGGTATCCTCTCCTGCTTTTTGGGCCTGAAAAAGTGATCTTTGAAGAGGAGTAATTTTTAATGGCTCAGCTCTCTCAGGGAGTTGTTTAAAATAAACAGTGGAACGGGAGCTAGTTGAAAACAGGCTCTTAGTCATTAGTTCTCCTTCTTTATAAGGCACCCCAGATTGAGGATGCTGCATTAATGAAAATCCAGTATTTAAGCCCTTTTTTGTTTTATTGAAAGTCTTAATCGGAGACATTTGGGTCTGACTGTGTTTACAGGGCATAGTTTGAATTTCTTGAGACCTGACAACTGGCTCTAAAGAGAGTTCTTGGACTTGGCCAGATATCTGATTGGCTATCGGAGGAGCAGACGGGACCACAAGAGGAACGGAAGCAAAGAGAATTTCCTTATTGTCATCCAAAGACACCTCATCATCAGGGGCATCTAAGGGACCCTCCTGTAGAAGTGGCAAGAAGTCAGGTGTGGCCGCAGGTGGGGGGGGGGCATTATTTATGATGCCTAAACTTTCATATATGTTTTGAGTTTCTTCCTCTATTAAGTCATGAAAGGATTCTTGAGAGGCGATGGAAATTAGATCAATAGAATGTTGAGGATCTAAAGCCTCTCTAATAACTTCCCAAATTTTCATTGTTCCTTCAGGGCAGGCATTGGGGCCCCTAATTTTTAACTGATTTTTAATTTCCTGACCTACCTTCTGCCATAATTGTAAATTTATAGTTCCCTCTTTAGGAAACTAAGGACAATGTTCTGAAATAATTTCAAAAAAATGTTGCAAAGCCTTCCTTGAGACTTTGGACCCTTTTTGTTTTAAAAGAGCCTGTAATGCAGTCACAAAGAGATCCTGTTCCACAGACTGAGAGTGCCCCACTATATACTCCTGCTGTCTCCCGCTCTTACCTGAATGGCGGTAACTACTTAACTGTGTATGCCCGGTGCTCCCTTGACCTGTGCTCACTGTCCCTGTTCAGGCACCACTTGTCACGGCCCACGTGACAAATCGATCATGAACGCGAGGATAAGAGGATGGTGAAAAGAAATCAAAGAGACAAAGAGATGGGGGCAGGAGGAGCACAGGGGATGATTTCCACCAAATGCCGCTTTATTAGTAAAAACAAGAGAGTACATAGAAGTCTTACAGTGAAAGGGTGACTTATTAAGTGTTGCTGCAGGATTAAAGGTTCACACACCAGCTTCATAATATTTTTCACTACAGACATACCAGCGCCAGGTGGTGGATGGTAAACATCATCCACTAGAAACACACTTGAAAGATTATCTCATAGCTTCTAACAGGACAGCAAGAACCACTAGAAGATTAACGAGTGCATCTGGGTTGTTTTGAAGGTCAAATATCTAGAGGACATGTGAGAAGTCACGTAGGCAAGCAAGCAGTGCACGGCACAGGCTCTTTCTCAAATGCAACTCAACTCCATTATCCTCTGCCTTAAATCAGGCAGTGAGACATTGGAGGAGGCACAAGTCCGAGCCTGGTTTGGCTCTCGTCTCGAGCTTTACCGTGGCTTCCTACATGAATCTATCACTGGAAGAACAACATATGGGTACCTAACTCAAATACTTCTACTTGTTTTATTTTTAGCAGATGTGTTCAATATTAAGAAAAGAAATAGAACTTCTGCTTAATATCATGCTTAGAGAATGAATATTTTCTTCAGTGATTGAGAATGTACATCTAACTTCAACCTTTTTGAAATACTGCTAATCATTATAACACCTATCATTTATTGAATATTTACTATGCATGAACTACCATGATGACTGACATACATACATTATTCAATTAATCATCATTATAGGCAAAGTACACATGATTATTAACTTTTTTGGCCATTGAAAAAAACAAGAATTAGGTAAATCAGTTTACATGCTCACACTCATGATGAAGTTTAGAAATTATATAGAGACAGAATTGCAACTAGATCTTTAATTCCAAAGTGCAGTTTGTTAAACCATTATGAAATATTTCTAATTAAGTAAATGGATAGATGGTGGCAGGCAGATGATGATAATTGGATATAAGGATGATAGAGATGGTGCTAGATGGTAGATAGATGATAGATGATGATAGATAGATAGATGATAGATGATAGATGAAAGGGCTAATTTAGAAAATAATCAACAATCTAATGCCTGATGACACACCTAGGATGTAAGTGCTGAACTTTTTTTTGAATGAATAAATAAATATATGATTGAAAATTTGACATTCTTACTTCATAAATGCAAAAGCTTTTTCAAGAAATGAACCCATGAAGCTTTTTGAATATACCTTTAAAATAAAATTTTGATTTTTCAACCATATTTTATGTATTTCAACGTTTAAAGAGGAAACAACCTACAATTGAGCAAAAATAGAAATAAATGAAGTAACAGCAATTCACACTGAACAAACAACAGGGGTAATAATCTAAGATGCAGAAATAATTAGCGTGTAACTCTTTAAACTGTCATACTCTGATCACTGACTGTCCATGAGATATATTCTAAAGAGTAAAGGGATGAAAAATCTTTAACTTTAGTTTGTCTGTTACCGATGGTGATACTGATAGAGTCATTCTGATTTCACTTTACACAAATTTTAGCATTGGGCAAATTAGTAAATATTTTGATGTTGAAAACTAAGAATCTATAGAGAGAAAGAGAGGGAGGAGACTCAAATACAAATGAGAAAATAATTCAGAATGGTGGATTAGAATTAGAGGCAGCAATGTCAACTAATGATTTCTTAATTAATTTTTTTCCATCTTTTTGTGTCTTCTTCAATATCTTTCATGAGTGTTCTGTCATTCCTCGGGTAAAGATCCTTTACCTCTTTGGTTAGCTTTATTCCCAGGTATCTTATGGTTCTTGGTGCTATACTAAATGGAATCGATTCTCTAATTTCTCTTTCTGTATTTTCATTGTTAGTGTATAAGAAAGTCACTGATTTCTGTACATTGACTTTGTATCCTGCCACGTTACTGAATTGCTGTATGAGTTCTAGTAGTTTGGAGGTGGAGTCTTTGGGGTTTTCCATATAAAGAATCATGTCATCTGTGAAGAGAGAGAGTTTGACTTCTTCATTGCCAATTTGGATACATTTTATTTCTCTTTGTTGTCTGATTGCTGTTGCTAGGACTTCTAATACTATGTTGAACAAGACTGGTGAGAGTAGGCAATCTTGTTGTGTTCCAGATCTCAATCTAACTTTGTCCTTTGAAAGATCCTAAAAAGCTTTTGACAGCATTACCATGCCTAAAACCAAGGAGAACATTCCAAAATACCAGAGGAGCCAATCTACTGATCACACCTTATTTTTCTGACTTCTGCCTACTGGATTGGTTCAAGTTTCAGTCTATGGATCCATTCTCTCTTCTTTCTCTGCTTATTCCCAAAGTCCTCTTATTCAGTCTCATCTTTAAAAAACTCCATCTATTTGCAGGAATTTAATCACATCTCATTATTTCCATGAACACTTTTCTTGTTAAAATGACCTTTATTTTTATTTTGACATTTTACTATTTTAGTAGGCAAATATGTTGAGATTAAATGCCTACCATATGAGAAACTAGAATATCAGTCCATGTAATGCTGGGTTTTTGTGTTTTTTTTTTTCAGAATTTTCAACTTTATTTAATAGATTATTAACATTTTGATAAAAATTAACATTTTGTGTAATAGGTGCAAACATATCACTGTAGGTTTTTCTGCCCAGATTGTATATTTCTCAGTCCCAAAAATGGCATTAAAACAACTGTCTAATCATTTGGGGGGGGAATTCTAAATGCTCATACCTTATACCAACTACAATCCAACAGTATAGATACTAATATGAGTAAGTTATAAAGTTATCAGAAGAAAATACAAGTAAATATATGACAAGATCAGAATAAGCAAAGCCTTCAAGAAATGACAACAGATTCAAAAATAATAAGACAAAAGAAATATATTTTACCACATAGTAACAAAAATTTTCTGTATACCACCACCACCCTAAATTATATTAATTGTCAAATAACAAATCAATAAATTGGATTTGTAATACATAAGCCTTGCACAGAGTTAATATCCTGAATATATGTGAATATTTTAGAAAAGGATAAAGAATCACTTTTATTCAAAAATAATGAAAGGAGAGTAATAGTATGTTTATAAATAAATCATAAAATATCAATAAACATACCAAAATTGCTGTATATCATTAGCAATAAAAATGTGAATTAAAGTGAACAAAAGAACAAAATATTATTTGGATCATCAAATTGGCAAAGACAATACATTGATAATGGCAAAGACAATACATTGATAATGTATCTTGTATTATTAATGCATTTTATAATCTCTAAGGACGCTATCCCAATTCCCACATGCATCAGCTAGCTTTTCTTTTGTTTTATTTTTCTATATTAGTTATATTTTACATCCTTGAGTGTCTTTAAAGTAGGGTCACCAAAGATACTTTTCCTTTTAACTTAGTTGATCTTACCTATATAACAGTTTGAATATGTAAATCATCCTCAATCCTATCTTGGTGAAACTTTCAGAAACCCTCCCCATGCTAACATTCTTTGGTCAAACCATCAACTTTTCAAAAATCAAAGAGAATTTCTAGTTTTCCTTTGCCATTTACTAGTCTTTCCTTCTATGTAGCCAGTCAGATTATGAAGAAATGATTCTTTTTTCAATTAGACAGATATCATAATTCATGATAAATGTTAGCCCTAGAGATATAAAAATTTATATAGCTTGTGTATGCATTTCCACTGCTACCTTTGTGTATGCATATCCACTGCTACCTTTGAATGAATGTGAGAAAGTGAGGCTACATTATATCCATGTCACTACTGATAGTTCTTATTTAACTGTAAGTTCTACTAAGGATCTGTGTGGATAAAAAGTGGAGCATGAACAAGACACCAAAGTGTAAGTATGTTCATATTTCTCAAATCAATTATTTTCTTTTATGAAATTTGGAAAAATAATTAATATATTTCTTGTCATTTTCCTAACTGTGTGTATCATCTATCTATCCATCTATCTATCATCTAACTCTCTACGTTTATATACAGACACATGTTTATGTATGTGTGTGTACTTTTAAAAATTTAGACAGTTCATAAGAATATGAGAAATTAAATTCATTTCCAGAATCCCATTTCTTTTCCAAGAATATTAATCATGGAATTAAATGAAGAAGTTTCTAAGCTTGCTTTATGAACTGGTTACATGTGTGAGTAATAAAATGGTTAGACTTGATAGGCATATAATGCGGTAACTATTGCCCTAATTGCCAATATAAGTGCACACACTCACACTCACACATGCAATCTAAATTGTACAATTACATCTTTTCACTTAATAAAACTTGGTTGATATTTCACCTAAGAAAACCTTTTTTTTAAACAAATTTTTTTCCATTTTATTTATTTTTTCAGCGTAACAGTATTCATTCTTTTTTGCACAACACCCAGTGCTCCATGCAAAACGTGCCCTCCCCATTATCCACCACCTGTTCCCCCAACCTCCCACCCCTGACCTGCCTAGTTATATTAAACAAAAATTAGTAAGTTACAACTGCAATATAATTTATTTGTCAGAATGTTTCTGAGGCATGATTCTGAGCAAAGTAACTAGAAGGACAAAAGGTTGCTTTGCATCATGAGATAATACCCAAGATCAGCAGGAACTTTTGTTGGAAGTTATAATAGGGAATGAAAGGAAGATGAATGTAAGAATAAAGGAGGGTGGGCTCTGGGTGACAGTTCCATGTTTCTCACATAGGCTACTGCAGATTTTTCAAGTGTGCAACTGCAGAACATTTAAAAAGTTTTTTGCCCATGATGTATTTCAGTGTTTGTCCTCTCTGATAATGTCCAGAAATTCAGAAGGCTACTTTTTGTAACAAAGTTTCCATCTGAGACCACTCTGTCAAACAAGGAATCCAAGAACAGGCTTTGGTTGAAACTAGCCATCTAATACCATACCATCCAACAGAAATGCTAATTCTAGTCTACCTGGACTACAGTCTAACAAGTTTGCCTATATGCTGTCAGTAAAATTGAAGAGTATCCCCCACATAATTAAGAGACTTTCTACTGAAGCACCTGGGTGGCTCAGTGGGTTAAAGCCTCTGCCTTCAGCTCAGGTCATGATCCCAGGGTCCTGGGATCGAGCCCCACATTGGGCTCTCTGATCAGCAGGAAGTCTGCTTCCTCCTCTCTCTCTGCCTGCCTCTCTGCCTACTTGTGATCTCTGTCAAGTAAATAAATAAAAATCTTAAAAAAAAGAGACACTTTCTACTAACAGGTTCAAGTAAATATAATACAACAGAAAATTATCAATACCTCATATCTAGAACTTTTTAAGGACATCATAAGCTTATAGTTATTTGTCTATATTAGATTTTAAATGAAAAGTTCCATGGAGTTGTGATCACTAGAGAGGATTAAACACCCAGCCTGAGGGACTATACTCTAATACTCAAAAATTAGGCCACCAAATAGTCAAAGGAGCATGATACAAATTCTTATATTAAAGAAAGAAACTTTAACATTGGTGTAGTATCTTCTAAATGAACCACAGGAATAACAGGACTTTTGTTAAGTAGAAATTTGAAATAGAAGTAAAGAATATATTCTGGTCTTTGTAAATATCTGTGTGTTTAATTACTATACTGAGAAACTATCATATTCCAAAAATGCAATAAGATCTGAGTTGATAAGATCTGAGTCCACCTAGTAAGATGGCCCCTTCTCTCAAGATTGTCACAGTCTAATTGGGTGACAAACAGTAAAGAAGCTATTCAATGCAGCTGTGATGTAGGGATGATGGATATAGGAACACAGAGGAGATGCAGTCAGTCTGCCTAGGCTATAGGAATTGAGGTGGCATCTCAGAACTTATCATGCAGTGAGGAAAATGTATTAAAATGATCAAAACAGGAGACAGGAACTCCAGTGAGAGTATAAAGTTTTCATATTGAGAATGAGATCAAAGTGATCTGAAGTATGGTAGAAGCATATGGAAGGAAAAGATTGATTATTTTGTAATACATTAAAAATGTAGAGTCTAGGGGCGCCTGGGTGGCTCAGTGGGTTCGGGCCTCTGCCTTCGGCTTGGGTCATGGTCCCGGGGTCCTGGGATCAAGCCCCACATCAGGCTCTCCGCTCAGCGGGGAGCCTGCTTCCCCCTTTCTCTCTGTCTGCTGCTCTGCCTGCTTGTGGTCTCTGTCAAAGGAATAAATAAAATATTTAAAAAAATGTAGAGTCTAGGGGAGTGTATGTGCTATGGTGAGTGCTGTGAAGTGTGTAAACCTGGTGATTCACAGACCTGTACACCTGGGGCTAAAAATATATTATACATTTATTAAAAACTTTTAAAAATTAAATTAAAAAAATAAAATTAAAAAAATGTAGAGTCTAAACAGAATGACCTTATCCAGATGTGAGCAATAGGGTGGAAGGAGGTCTTCTAAAAGAAGAGTAATAACAATGAATTAAGGGAGAGCAGTGATAGTAGATTAGTGGATAAAAATGCCAGCTTTCAGTATCCTGAGTAACGAATAAAAGATAGAGGGGTAGACAAAAAAACAGATAATCAGGTCAAAAGATGGGCAGAAGACATGAGCAGACACTTCTCCAAAGAAGACATACAAATGGCTAACAGACACATGAAAAAATGTCCATCATCATTAGCCATCAGGGAAATTCAAATCAAAACCACCTTGAGATACCACATTACTCCAGTTAGAATGGCAAAAATTAACAAGGCAGGAAACAACAAATTTTGGAGAGGATGTGGAGAAAGGGGAGCCCTCTTACACTGTTGTTGGGAACACAAGTTGGTGCAGCCACTTTGGAAAACAGTGTGGAGATTTTTCAAACAATTAAAAATAGAGCTACCCAGAAATGGCCACAGTCACCAAACTGTGGAAAGAGCCAAGATGTCCTTCAATGGACAAATGGATAAGGAAGACATGATCCATATACACGATGGAGTACTATACCTCCACAGAAAGGATGAATACCCAACTTTTGTAGCAAGATGGACAGGACTGGAAGAGATTATGCTGAGCGAAAAAAGTCAAGCAGAGAGAGTCAAATATCATATCTTTCACTTATTTGTGGAGCATAACAAAGAACATGGAGGATATGGGGAGATGGAGAGGAGAAGGAAGTTGAGGGAAATTGGAAGGGGAGTTGAACCATGAGAGACTATGGACTCTGAAAAACAACCTGAGGGTTGTGAAGGGGTGGGGGGTGGGAGGTTGGGGAACCAGGTGGAGGGTAATAGAGAGGGCACGTATTGCATGGAGCACTGGGTGTGGTGCAAAAACAATGAATACTGTTATGCTGAAAATAAATAAACAAACAAATAAATAAGAAAAAAAAATAGCAACCCCATGACCCTGCAATTGCACTACTGGGTTTTTACCCCAAAGATACAGATGCAGTGAAAAGAAGGGCCATCTGTACCCCAATGTTTGTAACAGCAATGTCCACAAGAGGCAAACTGTGGAAAGAGCCAAGATGCCCTTCAACAGATGAATGGAAAAACAAGATATGGTCCATATGTACAATGGAATATTATGCCTCCATCAGAAAGGATGAATACCCAGCTTTTGAGTCAACATGGATGGGACTGGAGGAGATTATGATGAGTGAAATAAAGTCAAACAGAATGTGTCAATTATCATATGGTTTCACTTATTTGTGGAATGTAAGGAATAACATGGAGGACATTAGAAGAAGTAAGGAAAAAGTGAAGTGGGGGGATATTACAGGGGGAGATGAACCATGAGAGACCATGGACTCTGAGAAACAAACTGAGGGGTTTAGAGGGGAAAAGGATAGCGGGACGAGTGAGTCCAGTGGTGGGCATTAAGGAGGGCACCTATTGCATGGAGTACTGGCTGTTATATGTAAACAATGAATCCTGGAACACTACATCAAAAACTAATGACGTATTATATGGTAACTAACATAATACAAAAGGAAAGAAAAGAAAAGAGAAGAGATGAGATGAAAATACATATGTTGACTAGGAGAATTCATTGAAATGGCATGGTCTTTGAAATTCAGTGATTTGATGTTAACATGTTAACCTGTATTTTTTTTTTCTTTTAATGGTTTATTTATTTATTTTTTCAGCGTAACAGTATTCATTGTTTTTTGCACAACACCCAGTGCTCCATGCAACATGTGCCCTCCCTATTACCCACCACCTGGTTCCCCCAACCTCCCACCCCACCCCTTCAAAACCCCCAGGTTGTTTCTCAGAGTCCATAGTCTCTCATGTTAACCTGTATTCTAATGAATACAACTTGTGCCAAGCATAACCTCACATTGTAGTAGACTGAATATATAAAAAGGGGGGAGGGTTTGACGCATTACTAAGAAGTGTAGAAATAAGGAACTATTATAGAATACCAAAGTATCAATGAAGTAGTGGTGGTTGTTCTCTTGTCATCTTTTTTTTTTTTTTTCTCTTTCCTGGTTGGTTTTGTGGGGGAGGGACCTGCCACGTGGGTTTTCAGTCAATGATATTCCCTGAGTTAAGTCCTCCTCAAAGGGGTGGGCTCTGAGAAAACCGGTTTCTCAGGCTTTTGTTCTCTGGAGGTTTTTATGTTTGTTTGTTCTTTTGTTGTTGTTTTTTTTTTCTCTTGCCTTGACAGCTTTTGATGGTTTTTGGAGGTTTGGAGGAAAGCAAACTGCACCCCGATCTCCCTCTCAAAAAGAAGTTCTGAGTCGCAGTCCCTGGGGATGCAGGATCTCCTGCTTGTACCCAAAACCACTTCAGTGGCAGCTATCTGGGCAGCTCCAGACCACCAGAGAGTTTCCAAGCAGTGATCACAAACTGAGAATTTCCCACTGGCCCAGGCTGGGAATGCCTGGTCTTTCTGGGTGGGTCCAAGAGCACCTGGCTGGCACCTGCGTGCACTCTCCCGGGGGGGGGGGGGGCACGTGTCTCAGGCTCTGATAGCGTGGAGCAGCATTCTGCCATCTGGCAAAGCTCCCAGCCCCTCACAGGAGCCAGACCCCACGCGTTCTTTGTCACTCTAGTGGCTCAGGGACCAAGAACTAGATTCTCTGACACACTCTCTCTGGCTCAGTGCCAGGGAGGCTGTCCTGGGTCTGGGGACTTAAGCCCCTGTCCCTAACTGCCCCAATTCCCGCAATTTCCCCCTGTGATCCTTTGCTCTTTTTGAGTGCTTTCAACCAGACTCCAAGTTAATTCTGGTCACCAGACTCAGGGCACTCTGGTATTGGGGTATTACTTTCCAATCAGTTGCCTCTGGTGGCTCCCTCCCCCTTTTATTTATCTTCCAATATCAGTCCGATATTCCCACTCTGCTTTACCTGCCCACTGGCATCTTCTGCCGCTGTAGAGATCCAGACATGTATAATTATGATCTCAGGCTGATTTCAGGCAGACATTACTGCATATGTTCTCCTCTAGGATTCTAATGGATTCCTGCCTCACAATGAGGTCGTTCATCCATTTTGTATTTATCTTTGTGTATGGTGTAAGAGAATGGTCGAGTTTCATTCTTCTATGTACAGCTGTCCAGTTTTCTCAGCACCATTTATTGAAGAGACTGTCTTTTTTCCACTGTATATTTTTTCCTTCTTTGTCAAAGATTATTGGACCATAGAGTTGAGGGTCCATATCTGGACTCTCCACTCTGTTCCACTGGTCTACAGGTCTGCTTTTATGCCAGTACCATGCTATCTTGGGGATCACAGCTTTGTAGTAAAGCTTGAAATAAGGCAACATGATGCTGCCAATTTTGTCTTTCATTTTCAACATTTCCTTAGAAATTCAGGGTCTCTTCTGATTCCATACAAATTTTAGGATTATTTCCTCCAGCTCTTTGAAAAATACTGGTGGAATTTTGATCGGAATGGCATTAAAAGTATAGATTGCTCTAGGCAGTATAGACATTTTAACAATGCTTATTCTTCCAATCCAAGAGCATAGAATGGTCTTCCATCTTTTTGTGTCTTCTTCGATTTCTTTCAGGAGTGTTCTGCAGTTCCTCGGGTACAGATCCTCTATGTCTTTGATTATCTTACGGTTCTCGGTGCCGTAGTAAATGGAATCGATTCTCTAATTTCCCTTTCTGTGTTTTCATTGTTATTGTATAAGAAAGCCACTGATTTCTGTACATTGACTTTGTACCGCGCCACATTGCTGAATTGCTAAATGAGTTCTAGTAGTTTGGGGGTGGAGTCTTTGGGGTTTTCCATATAAAGTATCACGTCGTCTGCAAAGAGAGAGAGTTTGACTTCTTCCTTGCGAATTTGGATACCTTTTATTTCTCTTTGTTGTCAGACTGCTGTTGCTAGGACTTCTAATACTATGTTGAACAAGAGTGGTGAGAGTGGGAATCCTTGGCATGTTCTTGATCTCAACGGGAAGGCTGTGAGGTTTTTCCCATTGAGGATGATATTTGCTATGGGTTTTTCATAGATAGATTTTATGAAGGTCAGGAATGTTCCCTCTATGCCTATACTTTGAAGCATTTTAATTGGGAACAGATGCTGGATTTTGTCAAGTGCTTTTTCTGCATCAATTGAGAGGACCATGTGGTTCTTCTCTCTTCTCTTATTGATTTGTTCTAACACATTGATTGATTTCTGAATGTTGAACCATCCTTGCAATCCAGGGATGAATCCCAACTGGTCATGGTGGATAATCTTTTTAATGTGCTGTTGGATCCTATTTGCTAGGATCTTGTTGAGAATCTTAGCATCCATATTCATCAGGGATATTTGTCTGAAATTCTCCTTTTTGGTAGGGTCTTTGCCTGGTTTGGGGATCAGGGTAATGCTGGCTTCATAAAAAGAGTCTGGAAGTTTTCCTTCTGCTTCAATTTTTTGAAAAAGATTCAGGAGAATTGGTGTTATTTCTTCTTTGAAAGTTTGGTAGAATTCCCCAGAGAATCTGTCAGGTCCTGGGCTCTTGTTTTGGGGAAGGTTTTGATCACTGCTTCAATCTCCTTACTAGATATCAGTCTATTCAGGTTGTCAATTTCTTTCTGGTTCAATTTTGGAAGTTTACAGTTTTCCAGGAATGCATCCATTTCATCTAGGTTGCTTAACTTTTTGGCATGTAACTGTTGGTAGTAACTTCTGATGATTGTTTCTACTTCCTTGGTGTTAGTTGTGATCTCTCCCTTTCATTCATAATTTTATTAATTTGGGCTTTCTCTCTTTTCTTTTGGATTAGTGTGGCCAATGGTTTATCGATCTTATTGATTCTTTCAGAAACCCAGCTTCTAGTTTCATTGATGAATTCTACTATATCTCTAGTTTCTGTCTGATTTATCTCTGCTCTAATCTTGATTATTTCCCTTCTTGGGTGTGGAGTTGGTTTAATTTGCTGTTGATTCTCCAGTTCTTTAAGGTATAGAGACAGCTGGTATATTCTGGATTTTTCATTTTTTTCGAGGGAGGCTTAAATGTCTATGTATTTACCCCTTAGGACCACCTTTGCTCTATCCCATAGGTTTTGGTTCGAAGTGTCTTCATTCTCATTGGTTTACATGAATTGTTTAAGTTCTTCTTTGATCTCCTGGTTGATCTTAAGCAAGGTGGTCTTTAGCTTTCAGGTGTTTGAGTTCCTTCCAAACTTTTTCCTGTGGTTGAGCTCCAGCTTCAAAGCATTGTGATCTGAGAATATGCAGGGAATAATCTCAATCTTTTGGTATCGGCTGAGCCCTGGTTTGTGATCCAGTATGTTGTCTATTCTGGAGAAGGTTCCATGTCCACTCGTGAAGAATGAGTATTCTGTTGTTTTAGGGTGGAATGTTCTGTATATATCTATGAGGTCCATCTGGTCCAATGTGTCATTCATTGTACTTGTTTCTTTATTGATTTTCTGCTTGGATGATCTGTCTATGACTGAGAGAGGCATGTTAAGATCTCCTACTATAAATGATTCATACTGATATGACTCTTTATCCTGATTAATAGTTTTCTTATGTAATTGGCTGTTCCCATATTGGGGGCATAAATATTTACAATTGTTACATCATCTTGGTGGATAGTCCCTTTAAGAATGATGTAGTGTCCTTCTGTATCTCTGACTACAGTCTTTAGTTTAAAATCTAATTTCTCTGATATGAGAATCACTACCCTGGCCATCTGTTGAGGCCTATAGGCATAAAAGATGCTTCTCCATCCCTTCACTGTCAGTCTGGATGTATCCTTAGATTCAAAATGGGTCTCTTGAAGACAACATATGGATGGGTCTTGTAGTTTTATCCAATATGCAACCCTGTATCATTTAATGGGTGCATTTAGGACATTCACGTTGAGAGTGATTATTGAGAGATATATTTTTATTGACATTGTGTTACCTTTGAAGTCTTTGTTTCTATAGATTGTCTCCATATATTTCTTTTCAATGATATTCTTGGGATTTTTCCTCTTTTATAAACCCCCCCCCTTTATATTTCCTGCAGTGTCGGCTTGGTGGATGCATACTCTTTAAAACCTTTCTAATCTCAGGAATTCTTTATCTCTCCATCTATTTTGAATGTCAGTCTTGCTGGATAAAGTATTCTTGGCTGCATGTTCTTCTCATTTAGTGCCCTGAATACATCTTGCCAGCCCTTTCTGGCTTCCCTGATTTCTGTGGACAGGTCTGACATTATTCTGATGGGTTTTCCTCTGCACGTAAGGAATTTCTTTGTCCTACCTGCTTTCAAGAGCTCCTGTCTACATTATGATTCATCATTCTCACTATCAGGTGTCTTCAGGTCTTTCTAGATTCTATGATCTTGGGGGAGAACCTTTCTGCCTCTAGTACACGAATGCTGGTTCCATTCATGAGATTGGGAAAATTTCATGGAGAATCTGTTCAACTATATCTTCTAGTCTTCTTGCTTTTTCCTCCTCTTCAAGGATTCCAATAATTCTGACTAGGGCAGAAGTGAAAGCCATCAGGGATGATGTTCACAGTGTTCTCAATGAGTTCCAATCAAATCTAAATTCTCTAAAAGCTAGGGTAACTGAGACAGAAGATAGAATAGTGATCTGGCGGACAAACAGAGAAAAAAGATCAGGAAGAAGCCTAGAACAAATAGCTTAGAAGCCACGAAAACAGAATTAGTGAAATAAATGACACCATATATATAATCACATCTTTTTCCATTTTTCTATCAATGGACACTGGCTTTCTTCCATATCTTAGCTATAGTTAATAATGCTGCAATAAGTGAGAGGTGCATGTATCTTTCTGATTTAATGTTTTTGTTTTCTTTGGATAAACATACAGTAGTTAGATAATTGAATCTTATGGTATTTCTATTTTTAATTCTTTGAGGAACCTCCATGCTTTTTTCCACAGTGGCTGCCACAATTTAGATTCTGATCAAAGGGTATGAGAGGATTCTCTTTTCCTGCACATTCTTACCAGCAGAGTTTCTTACCTTGTTGATTCTAGCCATACTGACAGTTGTAAGGTGATATCTCATTGTGGTATTGATTTGTATTTTCCTGATGATTCATGAGGTTGAGCACATTTTCATGTGCCTATTAGCCATCTGTACAACTTCTTTTGGAAAATCACCTATTCAGAATCTCTGTCCAATTTTTTATTTGGGTTATTTGGGGGTTTTCTATGTTGCGTTGTATAATTTCTTTATGTATTAGTATATTAACTCCTTATAGATATATCATTTGTAAATATCTTCTCCTATTCAGGAGGTTGCCTTTTCATTTTGTTAATGGTTTCCTTCACTATGCAAAAAGTTGTGGGGTTTTTTGGTATACTCCAAATAGACTGTTTATTTGTTTATTGTCAATATATTTTTATGAACGAAATATTTGAATAGAACATTTTATATCCTTGTGGCCCTTTCTTCTTGCAGTTTTCTGCTTCTTCACAAGTTTACATGTAATTGGATTAGAGTGCCTCAGCAAACATGTATCTCAGGTAAAAGTGACATAACATTGAGCACCTGGGTGGCTCAGTTGGTTAAGCAACTGCCTTCAGTTCAGGTCATGATCCCAGAGTCCCAAGATCAAGTCCTCCATCAGACTCCCAGCTCCATAGCGAGTCTGCTTCTCCCTCTGACTTCTCCCTTCTCATGCTCTCTCTCATTCTCTCTCTCTGGAATAAATAAATAAAATCTTTTAAAGAAATAATACAACATTGACAATATGAAAATTCTAAGACTGTTTTTTTACCTCACTGCTATTCTCTGTACCTCTACACCTCTCTGACATCTTATTTTATTAAAGAAACATTTCCCAAGGCTACCTATTTAAAATTATTCAACTAAACTTTAGAATATACTCCTCACGAACATCTCTCTCCAGAGACAATTAATTGCTTTCCTGCAAGAATCTACTGTGACTATTTGAGAGGGGGAAGGGGGGCGGAGAGGGCAGATAAAACCAGTCTGTTTTGGTAACAAGAGTTGGAAAACTTTTCCCACTGGAAGGGAAAAATAAGATTTTTGTTTGTTTGTTTTTTTGTTTTTTGTTTTTTTGTTTATTGTTTTTTGTTTTTTAAAAAATTACAATTCATCATTATTTTACCAAAGTTACTGGGAGTCAGGTAAAATGTTGTATTAATAGGTCTCCCAAGCATCTAGAGTTAGGATATTTTTATTTTCATGTAAATTTTGGAAAATAAGAGATACTAAATGCTGGTTCTTGGACTCTGTAACTTAGGATAGTTCCCTACATTTTAAGGATTTTCTCTCTTAAAAAAAATTTTTTTTTCATTCCTATGTAGATGACCTCTTCCTATAACTGTTATTTCTTGATTATCACTCATGGCATGAGCCTTTCCTTCTTTTGAAAGAAGAGCTTCACTTCATTAACCAGCAAAATATACAACTTTGTCATCTCTGTTTGCCTATTTCACTGTAACTACTGCCTCAATCCCACATTTTTCTCCTTCTTTTACTTTTAATTTATTTGAGAGTCTTACCCACATTCCAGGAAAGCTCAGTCTCTAGTTCTCCATGTACCAGGCAGAAACTTAGAGCAGAGGCCCATTTTGATGCTGGTCCCCCTCTCCATACCTCAGGCTTGACTCCTAAACAATGGCATAGTGCCAGAGATACTGCTACCCAATGAAAAACTTTTGCAAGACCATTTGAGTCTCAGCCTTTCAAACTAAACATGGATTGACTACATGAAACAATCTGTAAACCTGTTTCCACTGTGTCACCAACTGTTTCCTGGATCACCAGTTACAGAACCTCTTGAATACTTTGCTTGCAGCTTCTACCAGCAACTGGGGCTGTGTCAACTTTCTATGAGGGTCTCCCCAATGTCAGGAATAAACTTTTTCCTAAACGTACTCTTCAATATGTTTCATCTTTCTCTGTGACCAGGATCATCCTGCCAAATTCTACCTACACACTGCAGAAATAGCTTCTTGTGTAATGAAATTAAAGGCAGAAACAAATTGTGAAGTCTATAAAATGCTCCAGAAGGAAAGACTCAAACACTGACACTCAATGAAACTAAGGCAACAGAGTATTTGGACTTGAGAAGGCAGACTGTTAGCACAGAAGATTATTTAACTATAAATATATTTTTCATTTCTTACCTCACTTATTTTTTTCCATTTGCTAATCAATTTGGAACTTAAATCACCTAAATGTTTCTCTTTGAATATCTTCTAAAAAGTAGTAGATTGTTATTTAATTCAGAAAGGAAAAGTTTTAATTCTTGGTTTGTTTAGGATTATATAAATTTCAGATTTTATAAACTTGATTCTTTTGTTAAGTTATTAATTCTCTACTTAGGTAGGACTGATATGAAACATCTCAAATAAATTGTAGAAACTATTTGAAAAGCAAATTTCAAATGTTCTTTTTTGAGGAAATTCATTATAACATGTGGTCATAGTATAATACTTTCATAGAAAAAAAAAATATCTTATGTATTATAGTTTCCAAACACATATGATCAAATTTTTAACAGAAAGTAAAACATTTGATTGAGTATATTTTTCTTTTTTTTAAATTTTATTTATCCATTTGACAGAGAGATCACAAGTAGGCAGAAAGGCAGGTGGGGGGGGGGAAGCAGGCTCCCTGCTTGAACAGAGAGCCCGATGTGGGGCTCGATCCCAGGACCCTGAGACCATGACCTGAGCCAAAGGCAGAGGCTTAACCCACTGAGCCATCCAGGTGCCCCTAAGTATATTTTTCATATACAGATGTGTTCATGAGACCTACCAAGTGACTTACTCAATGTTAAATGGCTAGTGGTCTAAGAGGAAGGTAGTAGGCATAAGTTTCTTTGTGCTGGATCATATATATTTTCAAAATTCAATACAATTTGATGGACAATTCCTTGCTCCATTATATGTCTTACATATTTCTTAAACCAGAAGAAGTGTTAAAAAAAAAATCCTGAACTCACAAAAATGATTGCTTTTTGTTTTCATTTATAGACTTGGATGAAGTCAGCAATAAGAAATGAAAAATCAAACATCGTGAAAGAGTTCATTCTTCTGGGATTAACAAATGACCCCAAACTAAATATTTTTATTTTTCTATTTCTATTTTTCACATATTTACTGAGTTTATCCAGAAACATGACAATTATAACCCTCACTCTGGTAGATCCTCACCTTAAAACTCCCACGTATTTCTTCCTTAGGAATTTCTCTTTTCTAGAAATCTCATTCACAACAGTTTGTATTCCTAGATTTCTGGTCAGCATTATAACAGGAGATATGACCATTTCCTATAATTCCTGCATGGCACAGGTGTTTTACTTCATACTCCTTGGCTCAACAGAATTTTTTCTTTTGACAGCTATGTCTTATGATCGGTACATAGTTATCAGCAAGCCATTGCATTACACAGCAATAATGAACAGCAGAGTCTGCAACCAGCTTGTAATTAGTTCCTGGCTAGCTGGATTTCTCATTATCTTTCTACCTGTGATCATGGGAATTCAACTGGATTTCTGCAACTATAACATCATTGACCATTTCACTTGTGACTCTTCTCCTATGCTATTTATCTCCTGCACAGTCACAGCATTCCTAGAACTCATGGGGTTCTTCCTTGCAGTATTCACACTCATGGTAACCTTAATATTAGTGGTTCTTTCCTATGTATTCACCCTTAAAACGATTCTGAGAATCCCCTCTGCTGAACAAAGGAAAAAGGCCTTTTCCACTTGTTCCTCACACATGATTGTTGTCTCTATTTCTTATGGAAGTTGCATTTTCATGTATGTCAAAGCTTCAGCAAAAGAAGGAGTGGGTTTGACCAAGGATATAGCTGTGCCCAATACCTCTGTTGCCCCAATGCTAAATCCTTTTATTTACTCTTTAAGGAACCAGCAGGTAAAGCAGTCGTTAAGAACTTAACCAACAAATGCTTCTTAAATACACTGTAATAAAGAAATTCATGACCTCAATTTTAAATAGAACCTATGTCTAACACAATATTAACATTGTTATATTCTCCAATCACTGTGATATTCAACTTCCTGTCCTTCAAATCTGATTCTCCGTTTATTCTATTTTGGCCTCACTTAGTTCAACTATCCTTTCCATTTCCATGCCCTAAAAATTTTCTGAGCATGAATGATTAGATGTCACATAAATGAGGATAACACTTAAAAAGAATGCCAAAATTTACGGGTTTTTTTTACATTTATTTATTTATTTCTTTTTCAGTGTAACAGTATTCATTGTTTTTGCACAATACCCAGTGCTCCATGCAATACGTGCCCTCCCTATTACTGACCACCTGGTTCCCCCAACCACCCACCCACCCCCTTCAAAACAATCAGGTTGTTTTTCAGAGTCCATAGTCTCTTATGGTTCACCTCCCCTTCCAATTTCCCTCAACTTCCTTCTCCTCTCCATCTCCCAATATCCTCCATGTTTTTTGTTATGCTCCACAAATAAGTGAAACCATATGATACTTGACTCTTTCTGCTTCACATATTTCACTCAGCATAATCACTTCCAGTCCCGTCCATGTTGCTACAAAAGTTGGGTATTCATCCTTTCTTTCTTTTTTTTCCCAATAAACATATAATATATTTTTATCCCCAGGGGTACAGGTCTGTGAATCACCAGGTTTACACACTTCACAACACTCACCATAGCACATACCCTCCTCAATGTCCATAAACCCCTCCCCATCTCGCAACCCCACTCCCCACAGCAACCCCCAGTTTGTTTTGTGAGATTGAGTCATTTATTGTTTATCTCCCTCCCAATCCCATCTTGTTTCATTTATTCTTCTCCTATCCCCCTAACCCCCCATGTTGCATCTCCACGTCCTCATATCAGGGAGATCAAATGATATTTGTCTTTCTGATTGACTTATTTCACTAAGCATGATACCCTTTAGTTCCATCCACGTTGTCACAAATGGCAAGATTTCAAATTTTTTGATGGCTGCATAGTATTCCATTGTGTATATATGCCATCTCTTCTTTATCCATTCATCTGTTGATGGACATCGAGGTTCTTTCCATAGTTTGGCTATTGTAGACATTGCTGCTATAAACATTAGGGTGAACGTGCACCTACAGAAAACTATGTTTTTTTTTGTTTTTTTTTTAAAGATTTTATTTATTTATTTGACAGACACAGATCACAAGTAGGCAGAGAGGCAGGCAGAGAGAGAGGAAGAAGCAGGCTCCCTGCTGAGCAGAGAGCCCGATGCGGGACTCGATCCGAGGACCCCGAGATCATGACCTGAGCCGAAGGCAGCGGCCTAACCCACTGAGCCACCCAGGCGCCCCGAAAACTATGTTTGTATCCTTAGGGTAAATACCCAGTAGTGCAATTGCAGGGTCATAGGGTAGTTCTATTTTCAACATTTTGAGGAACCTCCATGCTGTTTTTCAGAGTGGTTGCACCAACTTGCATTCCCACCAAAAATGTAGGAGGGTTCCCCTTTCTCTGCATCCTCACCAGCATCTGTCATTTCCTGACTTGTTAATTTTAGCCATTCTGACTGGTGTGAGGTGATATCTCATTGTGGTTTTGATTTGTATTTCCCTGATGCTGAGTGATGTGGAGCATTTTTTCATGTGTCTGTTGGCCATCTGGATGTCTTCTTTGCAGAAATGTCTGTTCATGTCCTCTGCCCATTTTTTGATTGGATTGTTTGTTCTTTGGTTGTTGAGTTTGTTAAGTTCCTTATAGATTTTGGATACTAGCCCTTTATCTGATATGTCGTTTGCAAAAACTTCTCCCATTCTTTCAGTTGTCTCTTGTTTTTTTTAACTGTTTCCTTTGCTGTGCAAAAGCTTTTGATCTTGATGAAATCCCAGTAGTTCATTTTTGCCCTTGCTTCCCTTGCCTTTGCCAATGTTCCTAGGAAGATGTTGCTGCGGCTGAGGTCGAAGAGGTTGCTGCCTGTGTTCTGCTCAAGGATTTTTTTTTTAAAGATTATTTATTTATTTATTTGACAGAGAGAGATCACAAGCAGACAGAGAGACAGGCAGAGAGAGAGGGAAGCAGGCTCGCTGCTTAGCAGAGAGCCCAATGCGGGACTCGATCCCAGGACCTGAGATTATGACCTGAGCCGAAGGCAGTGGCTTAACCCACTGAGCCACCCAGGCGCCCCACTGCTCAAGGATTTTGATGGATTCCTTTCTCACATTGAGGTCCTTCATCCATTTGGAGTCTATTTTTGTCTGTGGTGTAAGGAAGTGGTCCAATTTCATTTTTCTGCATGTGGCTGTCCAACGTTCCCAGCACCATGTATTGAAGAGGCGGTCTTTTTTCCATTGGATATTCTTTCTTGCTTTGACGAAGATTAGTTGACCATAGATTTGAGGGTCTATTTCTGGGCTCTCCATTCTGTTCCATTCATCTATGTGTCTGTTTTTGTGCCAGTACCATGCTGTCTAGATGATGACAGCTTTGTAATGGAGCTTGAAATCCGGAATTGTGATCCCACCAACTTTGGCTTTCTTTTTCAATATTCCTTTGGTTATTCGAGGTCTTTTCTGGTTCCATATAATTTTTGGATTATTTGTTCCATTTCTTTGAAAAAAATGGATGGTATTTTGATAGGGATTGCATTACATGTGTAGATTGTTTTAGGTAGCATAGACATTTTCACAATATTTGTTCTTCCAATCCATGAGCATGGAACATTTTTCCATTTCTTTGTGTCTTCCTCAATTTCTTTCATGAGTACTTTATAGTTTTAGGCACATAGATTCTTAGCCTTTTTGGTTAGGTTTATTCCTAGGTATCTTATAGTTTTGGGTGCAATTGTAAATGGAATTGACTCCTTAATTTCTCTTTCTTCTGTCTTGTTGTTGGTGTACAGAAATGCAACTGATTTCTGTGCATTGATTTTATATCCTGACACTTTATTGAATTCCTGTACAAGTTCTAGCAGTTTTGGAGTGGAGTCTTTTGGGTTTTCCACAAATAGTATCATATCATCTGCGAAGAATGATAGTTTCACTTCTTCTTTTCCAGTTTGGATGCCTCTTAATTTCTTTTTGTTGTCTGATTGCTGAGGCTAGGACTTCTAGTACTATGTTGAATAGCAGTCGTGATAATGGACATCCCTCCCGTGTTCGTGACATTAACGGAAAAGCTTTCAGTTTTTCTCCATTGAGGATAATATTTGCATTGGGTTTTTCATATATGGCTTTGATAATATTGAGGTATGTGCCCTCTATCCCTATACTTTGAGGAATTTTGACCAGGAAGGGATGCTGTACTTTGTCAAATGCTTTTTCAGCACCTATTGAGAGTATCATATGATTCTTGTTCTTTCTTTTATTAATGTGTTTTATCACATTGATTGATTTGCGGATATTGAACCAACCCTGCAGTCCTGGAATAAATCCCACTTGATCGTGGTGATTAATCCTTTTAATGTACTGTTGAATCCTATTGGCTAGTATTTTGGTGAGAATTTTTGCGTCTGTGTTCATCAAGGATATTGGTCTGTAGTTCTCTTTTTTGGTGGGATCTTTCTCTGGTTTTGGGATCAAGGTGATGCTGGCCTCATAAAATGAGTTTGGAAGTTTTCCTTCCATTTCTATTTTTTGGAACAGTTTCAGGAGAAGAGGTATTAGTTCTTCTTTAACTGTTTGGTAGAATTCCCCTGGGAAACCGTCTGGTCCTGGGCTTTTGTTTGTTTGGAGATTTTTGATGACTGTTTCAATCTCCTTACTGGTTATGCGCTTGTTCAGGTTTTATATTTCTTCCTGGTTCAGTTGTGGTAGTTTATATGTCTCTAGGAATGCATCCATTTCTTCCAGATTGTCAAATTTGTTGGCATAGAGTTGCTCATAGTATGTTCTTATAATTGTCTGTATTTTTTTTTGGTGTTAGTTGTGATCTCTCCTCTTTCATTCATGATTTTATTTTTTTGGGTCTTTTCTCTTCTCTTTTTGATTAATCTGGCCAGGAGTTTATCAATCTTTTTTTTTTTAAAGATTTTATTTATTTATTTGACAGACAGAGATCACAAGTAGGCAGAGAGGCAGGCAGAGAGAGAGGAGGAGGAATCAGGCTCCCTGCTGAGCAGAGAGCCCGATGCGGGGCTCGATCCCAGGACCCTGGGATCATGACCTGAGCCGAAGGCAGAGGCTTTAACCCACTGAGCCACCCAGGTGCCCCTGGGAGTTTATCAATCTTATTGATTCTTTCAAAGAACCAGTTTCTAGGTTCATTGATTTGTTCTATTGTTTTTTGTTTGTTTGTTTGTTTCTATTTCATTGATTTCTGCTCTGATCTTTGTGATTTCTCTTTTCCTGCTGGGTTTAGAGTTTCTTTATTTTTCTTTCTCCAGCTCCTTTAGGTGTAGGGTTAGGTTGGGTATTGAGACCTTTCTTGTTTCTTGAGAAAGGCTTGTACTGCTATATATTTTCCTCTCAGGACTGCCTTTGCTGTGTTCCACAGATTTTGAACCATTGTGTTTTCATTATCATTTGTTTCCATGAATTTTTTCAGTTCTTCTTTAATTTCCTGGTTGACCCATTCATTCTTTAGAAGGATGCTGATTAGTCTCCAAGTATTTGGGTTCTCTCCAGCTTTCCTCTTGTGATTGAGTTCTAGATTCAGAGCATTGTGCTCTGAAAATATGGAGGGAATGATCCCAATCTTTTGATACCGGTTGAGGCCTGATTTGGGACCCAGGATGTGATCTATTCTGGAGAATGTTCCAGGTGCACTAGAGAAGAATGTGTATTCTGCTGCTTTGGGATGAAATGATCTGAATATATCTTTGATGTCCATCTGGTCCAGTGTGTCATTTAAGGCCTTTATTTCATTGTTGATCTTTTGCTTGGATGATCTGTCCATTTCAGTGAGGGGAGTGTTCAAATCCCCTACTATTATTGTATTATTATTATTGATGTGTTTCTTTGATTTTGTTATTAATTGGTTGATATAGTTGGCTGCTCCCACGTTAGGGGCATAGATATTTAAAATTGTTAGATCTTCTTCTTGGACAGACACTTTGAATTTGATATAGTATCCTTCCTCATCTCTTATTATAGTCTTTGGCTTAAAATCTAATTGATCTGATATAAGGATTGCCACCCCAGCTTTCTTCTGATGCCCATTAGCATGGTAAATTGTTTTCCACCCCATTACTTTAAATCTGGAGGTATCTTCGCGTCTAAAATGAGTTTCTTCTAGGCAACATATTGATGTTTTTTATTTTTTTTTATCCATTCTGATACCCTGTGTCTTTTGATTGGGGCATTTAGCCCATTAACATTCAGGGTAACTATTGAGAGATATGAATTTAGTGCCATTATTAGCCTGTAAGGTGGCTGTTACTGTATATTGTCTCTGTACCTTTCTGATCTACTACTTTTAGGCTCTCTCTTTGCTTAAAGCACCCCTTTCAATATTTACTGTAGAGCTGGTTTGGAGTTTGCGAATTCTTTCAGGTTTTGTTTGTCCTGGAAGCTTTTTATCTCTCCTTCTATTTTCAATGATAGCCTAGCTGGATAGAGTATTCTTGGCTGCATGTTTTTCTCATTTAGTGCTCTGAATATATCATGCCAGCTCTTTCTGGCCCGCCAGGTCTCTCTGGATAAGTCTGCTGCCAATCTAATATTTTTACCATTGTATGTTACAGACTTCTTTTCCTGGGCTGCTTTCAGGATTTTCTCTTTGTCACTAAGACTTGTAAATTTTACTATTAGGTGACGGGGTGTGGACCTATTGTCTGAACTCATGGCCTGACATATTACCAATGTCTGTGTTGATTAGGTCCCAAGCCTTTAGTACTGCCTCTTGTTCTTTTGTTTGTGGTTATTTTTTCTGCCTTGTCATTTTGTCCAGAAAAGTGGATATGAAGGATCAAATAAAATACTAAAAGGGTGGCAAAGACCCCAGAAAAATGCGTTGTAACCAAATCAGAAGAGACTCCAAATTGTTGGGGGGGAGAAAGGTGATAAAAAGAGGTTCATAAAAAAAGAAAAAAATTTAAAAAATAAAACAAATAAAGAAAAAATGTAAAAAGAAAGAAACAATATATATTTTAGATAAACTAGTCAAAAAACGTTAAAAAAGAAAAGGGTAAAAGTTTTAAAAAATTTAGCAGATGAAGGAAAAAGAAAGAAAACAAATTGAAAAAAAAAATGAATTAACCACAAGACTAAAGAATCGTGGGGAGAAAGCCATGAGTTCCATGCTTTGCTTTCTCGTCCTCTGGAATTCCGCTGTTGTCTTAGGAATTGAACCTGCTTTCCTTGATAGATGAACTTGTCCTGGCTGGATATTTTGTTGATCTTCTGGGGGAGGGGCCTGTTGTAGTGACTCTCAAGTGTCTTTTCCTGAGGCGGAATTGCACTGCCCTTACCAGGCGCTCGACTAAGTAATCTGCTCGGGTTCGCTTTTGGGAGCTTCTGTTCCCTGAACGCTTTCCCTAGAGTTCTGGAGGACAGGAATGAAAATGGCAGCCTCCTAGTCTCTGGCCTGGAGGAGCCGAGAGCCCAGGGCCCCACTCCTCAGTGCACCCCCAGAGGACAGCACACAATCACTCCCTTATCCCCAGCCTCCAGCTTAAGTCCAAGCTCACCCAGCCCACTACCAGTTCAAGGTAACCCCGAGCTGAGAGTTCAGTCCTCGGCTCTGTCTCTATAGCCGGCTTCTCCATTCTAACACCTGCCAGCTCTGCGACACTCCGACACCCCCGATCCTTCTGTGACCCTGTGGGACCTGGGGCCACGCTGACCCCGCATGGGCTTCACCCCAGTTTAGCCTCTGGAGCAATGTCCCTCAGTGGAACAGACTTTTAAAAGTCCTGATTTTGTACTCCATTGCTCCGCTTCTTGTCAGGAGGCGACCCCTCCCCCTATGGTCTATCTTCCCGTCATTTTAGATTCACTTCTCTGCCAGTCCTACCTTTCAGAAAGTGGTTGATTTTCTGTTTCTAGAATTGCTGTTCTTCTTCTCTTTGATCTCCCGTTGGATTTGTAGGTGTTTGCAGTGTTTAGATAAGCTATCGAGCTGATCTCCTGCTACCTGATGTAGTCTCAGCCTGCTACTTCGTTGCCATCTTGATTCCTCCCCTGAAATTATTTACTTTTTTCATCAGAAATTAGTTTCAACAGTCATTGGAAGAACTTTCTCTTTGTACACCAATCAAATCTAGGCAAAATCCAAAGCAATCTTAAAAAGGTATTTCTCCCAGTGTGTAAGCATCAAGTATTAAAGTAATTTCACCTGTGAGGTAAAGTCTCCTATGTCTAGTATGCCTTTTTTTGTCCTTGTATCTCCTGCGGTTTTTATATTATAAATGTTGATCTATGCTATTTGGGCATAGGCATCATATCTTCATCATGAATTTAATCCTTTAATATTACAACAAAGCTTGTTTAATATCTTTTTGCAGCTAAATTCCAAAGTTACTACAAGGATGGCATTACCATTTCTGTAGAATCCCAATAGTTTCAACACAAAGCATTTTGAGTTTACTACAATGATGATTATGCCACAGCCCATTACTTTCTTTTAATGTGCTGATGCTGAGCCTGGAGCTTATCAGACGACCCCTTGGAAGGAACCTGTTTTCCTATGATCCAATTTCCTCTTATTTTTACTTTTCTTTTTTCTTTCTTACTTTCTTCCTTTTTTCTTTTCTTTTTTGAACTTAAAACTATATGTTTTCTATCTCCCAGGTAGTTCTCAAAATTTCTGGCTGATGATGGTATCTTAAAATGTTTTCCAGTGTTCATAGGGTTTCATTATTTTAAAAATGAAAAATGTGGGGTGCCTGAGTGGCTCAGTGGATTAAAGCCTCTGCCTTCTGCTCAGGTCATGATACCAGGGTCCTGGGATCAAGCCCCGCATCCAGATCTCTACTCCACAGGGAGCCTGTTTCCTCCTCTCTCTCTGCCTGTATCTCTGCCTACTTGTGATCTCTATCTGTCAAAAAAATAAATAAAATCTTTAAAAAAATGAAAAATGTCTTTTTCAGAATTTTTACGGACATTGGAGTGTGTAGATTCAAGCATGTTTGTGCTATCCAAAAGTTGACATAAATCTTTCCTATAAGAAGTTCTTAATTACTGCTCTACACTTACAAGAATGAAACTAAATTTAATATTTGCCCATTTGCTTCTTTGTTGTCCTTTCCCACAAACAATGCATCAACACATGAAATCATATAACTTCCCATCAGAACATTATTCTTTAATATTTTTTGAATTCTCCGTGCTTTGCTTCCCTTTCTCACTCATTAGAAGAATCAAAAACAGGCGAAAATTAAATTCTAAAAGCACGAATGTCTGAGATGTCTGTGATATTTACAAGTGTGCCTCAGCAAAAATATTTACTATATCTGCTTATAAAATTTTTTTTACTCAATTTGACAGTAACTTTAGTTAGAATTGGGAAGCACAGTGGATTCTTTTCTTAGGTATCATAGATGTAAATTTTCCACCTATTCCAGAATTGTGTTCTTATTTCTTTCTTTATTTTACAAAGCTTTTCATTTTTCCACTCGTTGCTTTGGAGATTCTGCATAAACCTAAATACTTGCTTTGCATCTCTTGATGCAGGTACAACTCCAACAGTGTGATGTTCAATAAAGTCCTGATGCTTCGATGCATATGGCAGAGAAAAGTAGCATGCTAGTGTTTAAAACCAATTATCAGAAACAATACACAGACATATTATAAATTTTATTAATATAATTTGCAAATAATAATAAAACATTCATTAAATTGAATGGGAAATTCTATGTCTCAAGTTAATTTTCACATTACGATTTCATTGATTTTTACCAAACTTAACTCCATAAGTAATCTAAGTTTGCATATCCACCACAATTTGACAAATGCAGTTGAATTTAACACTGTAGCACTCAAATGCACATTTAGAGTCAGAAGTTTTTCAATACACTCAACAATTAATATAAAAGGTTGAAAACGCAAAACAGTAAGGCTATGGAAAACTTGAACAATCTTATCAACCAAATTGACCTAATTGAGATTTTTCAGTGCATTCTATCCAACATCAACAGGATACTCATTCTTTTTTTTTTTTAAGATTTTATTTATTTATTTGACAGACGGTGATCACTAGTAGGCAGAGAGGCAGGCAGAGAGGCAGACAGAAAGAGAGGAGGAAGCAGGCTCCCTGCTGAGCAGAAAGCCCCATGGGGGGTTTGATCCCAGGACCCTGGGATCATGACCTGAGCCAAAGGCAGAGGTTTTAACCCACTGAGTCACCCTGGCACCCACAGAATACTCATTCTTTCCAGTATTACACAAAACATTATCATAATGGGTCATAATCTGAGTTACAAAAGCATCTCAATAAGTTTAAAACAATTCAGTCATGCCTAGTACGTTTACTGAATACTATATAATTAACTTCAAAATCAATTTTGGAAAGATATCTGGAAAATCTACTAATATTTAGAAACTAACATATATATAATCCCTGGGTTGAAGGAAATCAAAGAAAAATGAAAATGCCATGTGAACGAAATAAACATAAAATTACAACATAACAAAATTTGTGGGATGCAGCTAAAGCATTACTTAAAAAGAAACTTAAGACTCTAAAATTAGAAAAGAAGAAAATCCTAAGATCAATGACCTCAGCTTCCACCTCAATCAACCATCAAAATAGGAAAGCAAATGTAACCCACAGTAACAAGATGAAAGTGAATAATAAAAACCAATGAGGAAATCAGTGAAATAGAAAACAGAAAAATAAGAAAATATCAATAGTGCATGGAGACCTGGTTGTTATACGCAGACAATGAATCATGGAACACTTCATCAAAAACTAATGATGGGCTGTATGGTGACTAACATAACATAATAAAAAAATTATTAGAGAAATATATTAATAAAACCAAATCTGATTTCTTGAAAATAGCGTCAAAATTGATAAGTTTATTGGCTGGTTGATGAGGAAAATACAGAGAAGATACAAATTATCATTATCAGAGAAGACCAAAGTCATATCACTGATATTCTAGTTAATAAACAAATAATACAGAGATTTTTTAACAAATTTATATCAATTAATTAAAAAACATAATGAAATGGAAAACAACAAAATCTCATTCAAGAAAAGAAACAATAAAATCCCAATCTAGAAAAAAGTAGATGATAGTTCTATATCTAGTGTGAAAATTGAAATTATAATTAGGAAATATCTCACAAAGACAATTCCACATTCACCAGTGACTACTATGAAATATTTAAGAAAGAAACTATGGACTCTGAAAAACAACCTGAGGGTTTTGAAGGGGTGGTGGATGGGAGGTTGGGGGAGCCAGGTGGTGGGCATTAAGGAGGGCACGTATTACATGAAGCACTGGGTGTAGTGCAAAAACAATGAATACTGTTATGCTGAAAAGAAAATAAAAAAAGAAAGCAATACTAATAATTATATGCAGCTGTCCCAGAATGTATTAGAGTAGGGAATACTTTCCAACTTAACCCATGAGAATAGTATTATCCTGAGAGGAAAAATGAGGAAATAGACATTATTAGGAACATATCATAGCAAATCTCACTCATGAGTAAGCTGCAAGTATGTACAATAAAAACAAATAAATCTAGAATATGTAAAAAGTTAAATTAATTTTGGTCAAGTGGAATTTTTCTTTATAGTTACAGAAAAATATCAAACATACATATCTAATAAAAACTCTCCAAGTGCACTTATGATGGGCACTGGGTGTTCTATGAAGTATTGGATCACTAAATTGTACATCTGAAATCAATATTACACTGTAAATAAAACAAAAAACAAAAGACACTAAGTGAGCAGATCTAATAAATGGAAAATACCAAAGGACGTCCAAAATATAGTTTTATAGAAAGAAAAAGAAAGAAAGAAAAAAGAAAAAAAGAATTAAACTATAGTTAACATCTTATTTCATTATGAAAGTCTGAACAATCTTCTCCTAAGAAAAGAATAAGGCCAGGATGGTCACTCTTGCTACCTCTACTTAATAATGTACTTAGATTCTGGGGTGCCTGGGTGTCTCAGTCAGTTAATTATCAGACTTTCGGTTTTGGCTCAGGTCATGATCTCAAGGTCATGACATCAAGCCTTGCATTGGGCTCCACACTCATTCTTTCCCTCTGCTCCTCCACCCCATGCTCTCTCTCTAAAATAAATAAGTAAATCTTTAAAACATATATATTCTAGGGCAGATTCTAATTTATGTAATAAAGTTTAAAAAAGGGAAAAGTATGCATACTAAAAAGGAAGAAGCAAAACCCCTTTTATTTATGCAGACAACATAAGTACCTTTAAAAAAAAATCCTATTGACTTCCTGTTTCAGCTCCATTGTTTAGAGTTTGAAAGCCATCCGTTCTGCTTCATAAAGGTCAATAACTTTACTTGAACCCATGGTGGAAGTAAAACTGCAGAGAAATGACACCCTGAAATCTAGAGATACAGGATAATCCAGAGTTCCTGTTGATATCTAATTTCACAGAGCATAAGCCAGAGCAACCATATATAGGTAGGAATGCTAATAGCAATTTTGGCCTATTCCTGGACAATTGAGAGCTCATGACCATGAGAATGAGAAGAGACTGAGGATTGTTGTAAGAGAGGGTCCCCACACTTGTCTAGATTTTGCCTCCACTAGTCTCACCAGTTCCTCAAGCTGAAGAACCAAGAGAGAACTTCTCTTGAAACAGGCAAGAATACGGAGGAGTAACTATTCTGAAAAAAATCCCAGAACATTCTTCACACAAAGGCCTACACTCCAAGGGAAAAGATTTTACCAGAAACACTTTTGAAGGCTGAGGAACAGAAGCTCACTAAAGACTGAGTTTTAATCATAAGATTATGGAATACTACCCCTGTACCAAAATTTGCAACCATACCAACATGTATCAAAGTATCTCCACCAAAATGCTATATAATTTAAAAGGAGAACTTTATGATAGAGAGACCTGGAAGACACCCATTAACTAAGTTAACAAACTAATTTTAGTAATAAGATGTAGATATTATATACTCCCTGATATAATACAATACCTGAAAAGAGCATACCATGTCTGTGGCATTCTCCACAAAATGTATTACCTTAATATAACCCTGAGAAAACAGTGGAAAAAACAAATTGGGAGGCATTCTATAAAATCCTGATCAGCGCTCTTCAACTACATTAAGGTCATGAAAACAAGGGAAGACTTGGGAATTTTCACACATTGGAGAAAACTAAGGAGCATGATTTCTAATACAATGAAGATTCGGGATTTGATCCTCAGCAAGTAAAAAATATGGACAGGAAAACTGATGAGAATTCAAATAAAGTCTGTCCTTTAGTTATTTGTGTTGTACCAAAGCTATTTCCTTAATTTTGATAATATTCTATGGTTGTATAAGATATTGGACTTAGAGCTGAGCAAAATATAGAAACAAACTGTATTATTTTGCAAGTTTTCTCAATCTAAAATTATTGCAAAATACAGATATTTTAAAACCCTGTATCTAATCCCATCTTCCAAAATGCAAGAAACCATCCTACTAGCCATGAACAACCTCATAAAATGGTACATGCTATGGCTACACAATCTCCTTCTTATTCAGACATGTCCGTTGTATCCTTATGATGGGAGAGAATTTAAATTACATAGCCATCACAGTTACTTTATATCTGACTAGCTCACAGGTTTGAAGGGCACTGTTCAATAATTCTCTATCTTATAAAGTCAAGTATAATTATATCAAGTTAGCCTCTGAGGAATACTTCTCTTGTGGAACCAACAGTGGAACTGTCTCACATGAATCTTAAAGAATCAGTTTTCAGGCAGCTGAGGCAAGATTCAAAACCAGAGGGGGGGAGTCAAGATGGCAGAGAAGTAGCAGGCTGAGATGACATCAGTAGCAGGAGATCAGCTAGAAAGCTTATCAAACCATGCTGAACACCTACAAATCCAATATGAGATCAAAGAGAAGACCAACAATTCTAGACACAGAAAATCAATCACTTTCTGAAAGGTAGGACTGGCAGAGAAGTGAATCCAAAGCTATGGGAAGATAGAGTGCCGTGGGCGGGGACGGGGCATGTAGCAATGGACCACAAAAATCAGAAGTTTTAAAAGTCTGCTCCACTGAAGGACATTACTCCAGAGGCTAGACCGGGGTGAAACCCACGCAGGAACAGCATGGCCTCAGGTCCCATGGGGTCACAGAAGGATCGGGGGTATCTGAGTGTGGCAGAGCTCATAGGTATTAGAACGGGGAAGCCAGCTACAGAGACGGAGCTGAGGAGTGAGCTCTCAACTCGGGGTTACCTTGAACTGTAATCTGTGGCACAGGATACTGCTCTGTGAGTGGGGACCACACAAGATCCAGGGAGATGCCCCTGTAATAGCTCAGGGATCTGTGGGATTTGGAGACTCCAGGTGGAGCTGTGTACTAGAGACAGAGATGCTTGGTCACAGGCTGGGTGAGCTCGGAGTGCAGCTGGAGGCCAGGAAGACGGCAGTGATTGAGCGCTTTTCTCCAAGGGAGCACTGGGGAGTGTGGCCCCAAGTTCTTGGCCCCTCCAGGCCAGAGATTGGGAGGCCATTTTCATTCCAGTCCTCCAAAACACTATGGAAAGCATTCAGGGAACAAAAGCTCCAGAAAGTGAACCCAAGCGGCTTACTTAGCCAGGCCCCTGCTAAAGGCAGTGCAATTCTGCTTCGGGCAAAGACACTTGAGAATCAGTACAACAGCCTCTCCCCCAGAAGATCAACAAGAAATCCACCCAAGACCAAGTTCACTTACCAAGGAGAACAGCGGAATTACAGAGGAGGAGAAAGCAAAGCATGGAATTCGTGGCTTTCTCCCCATGATTTAGTCTTGCAAAGTTAATTTTTTTTAATTTTAGTTTTTTTCTTCCACTAAATTTTTTTAACTTTCACCCTTTCCTCTTTTAACGTTTTTTAACTAGTTTATATTAACAATAACTTTCATTAAAAAAATCCTTTTTGAACTTTCATTATTATAGTCATATTTTATCCTTCATTGTATTTAATTTTATTTTTTGTATACACCTAGGGTTTTTTCTTCTAAAAAATTTGGGGTATAACTTCTAATAATAGATCAAAATACACTCTAAATCTAAAACCGGGCTTTTTCTAGTCTCCAGTCTGAGCAAATTCTCTCCACACTCTTTTTCTTTATTCTCCCAACCAATTTATCAACTCCTTTTTTAGAAACTAAAAAAAAATTTTTTTTTCATCTTTATAGTCATTCATTAGTCATTATAGTCATTATATATATATATATATATTATATATATATATATATATATAATATATATATATATATATTATATATAGTCATTATAGTCATATAGTCATCCATTCAAAGTGTTTACCCATATACATGTTTTTCATTTTTTAAATTTTGGGAGGTAGCTTCTTCTAAGAGACCAAAATACTTCCAAAATTAAGTGGGTGACCCTGTTCTAGTCACCAATCTAATCTATTTTTTTTTCTTTTTTATATATTTTTTATTTTCCTTTTCTTTAATTTTATCTTTTTCTGAATTTCGTTTTACCCTCTTTCTTTCTCCCACGATTTAGGGTCTCTTCTGATTTGTTTAAAGCACATTTTCCTGGGGTCTTTGCCACCCTTTTAGTATTTTATTCACTCCTTCATATATTCTTATCTGGATAAAATGACAAGGTGGAAAAACTCACCACAAAAAAAAAAAAAAAAGAACAAGAGGATGTACCAAAGGCTAGGGGCCTAATCACTAGTGACATTGATAATATGTCAGATCTAGAGTCCAGAATGATGATTCTCAAGGAGCTAGCCAGGCTTGAAAAAAGCATGGAAGACATAAGAGAAACCCTGCCCAGAGACTTAAAAGCCCTATCTGGAGAAAAAAAAAGAACTAAAATCTAACCAAGTTGAAATCAAAAAAGCTATTAATGAAGTGCCATCAAAAATGGAGGCTCTTAATGCTAGTATAAAGAGGCAGAAGAAAGAATTAGTGATATAGAAAATCAAATGACAGAGAATAAAGGTGAGCAAAAGAGAGACAAACAATGACTGGAACACGAGGGGAGAATTTAAGAGATAAGTGATACCATAAGATGAAACATCAGAATAATTGGGATTCCAGAAGAAAAGGAAAGAGACAGGGGAGCAGAAGCTATATTGTAGAGAATTATTGTAGAGAATTTCCCTAATATGGCAAAGAATCAAAATCAGGAAGTGCAGAGAATCCCCCTCAAAATTAATAAGAATAGGTCCACACCCAGTCATCTAATAGTAAAATGTACAAATCTTAGCGACAAAGAGAAAATCCTGAAAGCATCCAGGATAAGAAGTCTGTAATATACAATGGTAAAAATATTAGACTGGCAGCGGACTTATCCACAGAGACCTGGCAGGCCAGAAAAAAATGGCATGATGTATTCAGAGCAGTAAATGAGAAAAACATACAGCCAAGAATACTATATCCAGCTAGGCTATCATTGAAAATAGAAGGATAGATAAAAAGCTTCCAGGACAAACAAAACCTGAAAGAATTTGCAAACACCAAACCAACTCCAGAGGAAATATTGAAAGGGGTCCTCTAAGCAAAGAGAGAGCCTAAAAGTAGTAGATCAGAAAGGAACAGAGAAAATATACAATAACACTCACCTTACAGGCAACACAATGGCACTAAATTCATATCTCTCAATAGTTACCCTGAATGTAAATGGTCTAAATGCCCCAATCAAAAGACACAGAGTATCAGGATGGATTAAAAAACCCAAAACCGATCCATATACTATCTGTAAGAAACCCATTTTAGACCCAAACACACCTTCAGATTTAAAGTGAGTGAGGTGGAAAACAATATGTCCATGCTAATGGACATCATGAAAATGCTGGGGTGGCAATCCTTATATCAGATCAATTAGATTTTAAGCCAAAAACTATAATAAGTGATGAGGAAGGACACTATATCATACTCAAAGGGTCTGTCTAACAAGGAGATCTAACAATTTTAAATATCTATGCCCCTAACGTGGGAGCAACCAACTATATAAACCAATTAATAACAAAATCAAAGAAACACATTGGCAATAATTCACTAATAGTAGGGAACTTTAACACACCCCTCACTGAAATGTACAGATCTTCCAAGCAAAAGATCAACAAGGAAATAAAGGCTTGAAATGACACACTGGACAATATGGACATCACAGATATATTCAGAATATTCCATCCCACTGCAACAGAATACACATCTTTCTCTAGTGCACTGGAAGATTCTCCAGAATAAATCACATCTTGGGTCATAAATCAGGGCTCAACTGAAATCAAGATTAGGATCATTCCTTGCATAATTTCAGACCACAATGCTTGAAAACTAGAACTCAATCGCAAGAGGAAATTTCAAAAGAGCTCAACTCCATGTGAACTAAAGAACATCCTTCTATTCCACTGATCTATGTGTCTGTTTTTGTGCCAGTACCATGCTGTCTTGATGATGACAGCTTTGTAATAGAGCTTGAAGTCTGGAATTGTGATGCCACCAACTTTGGCTTTGTTCTTCAATATTCCTTTGGCTATTCGAGGTCTTTTCTGGTTCCATATAAATTTTAGGATTATTTGTTCCATTTCTTTGAAAAAAATGGATGGTATTTTGATAGGGATTGCATTAAATGTGTAGATTGCTTTAGGTAGAATAGACATTTTCACAATATTTATTCTTCCAATCCAGGAGCATGGAACATTTTTCCATTTTTTTGTGTCTTCCTCAATTTCTTTCATGAGTACTTTATAATTTTCTGTGTATAGATTCTTAGTCTCTTTGGTTAGGTTTATTCCTAGGTATCTTATAGTTTTGGGTACAATTGTGAATGGGATTGACTCCTTAATTTCTCTTTCTTCAGTCTTGTTGTTGGTGTACAGAAATGCAACTGATTTATGTGCATTGATTTTATATCCTGACACTTTACTGAATTCCTGCACGAGAGCCCAGAAATCGACCCTCAACTCTATGGCCAACTCATCTTCGACAAAGCAGGAAAGAATGTCCAATGGAAAAAAGACAGCCTCTTCAATAAATGGTGCTGGGAAAATTGGACGGCCACATGCAGAAAAATGAAATTGGACCACTTCCTTATACCACACACGAAAATAGACTCCAAATGGATGAAGGACCTCAATGTGAGAAAGGAATCCATCAAAATCCTTGAGGAGAATGCAGGCAGCAACCTCTTCGACCTCAGCCGCAGCAACATCTTCCTAGGAACAACGGCAAAGGCAAGGGAAGCAAGGGCAAAAATGAACTATTGGGATTTCATCAAGATCAAAAGCTTTTGCCCCACAAAGGAAACAGTTAACAAAACCAAGTAACAGCTGACAGAATGGGAGAAGATATTTGCAAACGACATATCAGATAAAGGGCTAGTATCCAAAATTTATAAGGAACTTAGCAAACTCAACACCCAAAGAACAAACAATCCAATCAAGAAATGGGCAGAGGACATGAACAGACATTTCTGCAAAGAAGACATCCAGATGGCCAACAGACACATGAAAAAGTGCTCCACGTCACTCGGCATCAGGGAAATACAAATCAAAACCACAATGAGATATCACCTCACACCAGTCAGAATGGCTAAAATTAACAAGTCAGGAAATGACAGATGCTGGAGAGGATGTGGAGAAAGGGGAACCCTCCTCCACTGTTGGTGGGAATGCAAGCTGGTCCAACCACTCTGGAAAACAGCATGGAGGTTCCTCAAAATGTTGAAAATAGAACTACCCTATGACCCAGCAATTGCACGACTGGGTATTTACCCTAAAGATACAAACATAGTGATCCGAAGGGGCACGTGTACCCGAATGTTTATAGCAGCAATGTCTACAATAGCCAGACTATGGAAAGAACCTCGATGTCCATCAACAGATGAATGGATAAAGAAGATGTGGTATATATACACAATGGAATACTATGCAGCCATCAAAAGAAATGAAATCTTGCCATTTGCGACGACGTGGATGGAACTAGAGCGTATCATGCTTAGTGAAATAAGTCAATTGGAGAAAGACAACTATCATATGATCTCCCTGATATGAGGACATGGAGAAGCAACATGGGGGGTTAGGGGGATAGGAGAAGAATAAATGAAACAAGATGGGATTGGGAGGGAGACAAACCATAAATGACTCTTAATCTCACAAAACAAACTGGGGGTTGCTGGGGGGAGGTGGGATTGGGAGAGGGGGAGCGGGCTATGGACATTGGGGAGGGGAGGCGAACCATAAGAGACTATGGACTCTGAAAAACAACCTGAGGGTTTTGAAGGGTCAGGGGTGGGAGGTTGGGGGAACAGGTGGTGGGTAATGGGGAGAGCACGTTTTGCATGGAGCACTGGGTGTTGTGCAAAAAGAATGAATACTGTTACGCTGAAAAAATAAATAAAATGAAAAAAAAAAAAGAACATCCTTCTAAAGAATGAATGGGTCAATGAGGAAATTAAAGAAGAATTGAAAAAGTCATGGAAACAAATCATAGTGAAACACAACCGTTCAAAATTTATGGGACATGGCAAAGGCAGTCCTGAGAGGAAAATATATAGTGTTACAAGCCTTTCTCAAGAAGCAAGAAAGGTCTCAAGTACACAACCTAACCCTACACCTAACGGAGCTGGAGAAAGAACAACAAAGAAAGCCTAAACCCAGCAGGAGAAGAGAAATTATAAAGATCAGAGCAGAAATCAATGAAATAGAAACAAAACAAAAAAAAAAATAGAACAAATCAATGAAACTAGGAGATTGATAATCCCCTGGCCAGACTTATCCAAAAGAAAAGAGAAAGGACTCAAATAAATAAAATCATGAATGAAAGTGGAGAGATCACAACCAACACCAAAGAAAGAGAAAAAATTATAAGAACATATTATGAACAACTATATGCCAGCAGATTTTATAATCTGGAAGAAATGGATGCATTCCTAGGGACATATAAACTACCACAACTGAACCAGGAAGAAATAGAAAACCTGAACAAGCCCATAACCAGTAAGGATATTGAAATAGTCATCAAAAATCTCCCAATAAACAAGAGTCCAGGCCCAGGGTAATTCTATCAAACATTTAAAGAAGAATTAATCCCTATTCTCCTGAAACTGTTCCAAATAATAGAAATGGAAGGAAAACTTCCAAACTCATTTTATGAGGCCAGCATTGCCTTGATCCCAAAACCAGATAAGGATCCCACCAAAAAAGAGAACTACAGACCAATATCCTTGATGAACACAGATGGGGAAATTCTCACCAAAATACTAGCCAATAGGATTCAACAGTACATTAAAAGGATTATTCACCACGATCAAGTGGGATTTATTCCAGGGCTGCAGGGTTGGTTCAGCATCCGCAAATCAATCAATGTGATACAACACATTAATAAAAGAAAGAACAAGAACCATATGATACTCTCAATAGATGCTGAAAAAGCATTTGACAAAGTACAGCATCCCTTCCTGATCAAAACTCTTCAAAGTGTAGTGATAGAGGACACGTACCTCAATATCATCAAAGCCATCTATGAAAAATCCACCGCAAATATCATTCTCAATGGAGAAAAACTGAGAGTTTTTCTGCTAAGGTCAGGAACACAGCAGGATTGTCCATTATCACCACTGCTATTCAACATAGTACTAGAAGTCCTAGCCTCAGCAATCAGACAACAAAAAGAAATTAAGAGGCATCCAAATCAGCAAAGAAGTCAAACTATCACTCTTTGCAGATGATATGATACTATATGTGGAAAACCCAAAAGACTCCACTCCAAATCTGTTAGAACTTGTACAGGAATGCAGTATGGTGTCAGGATATAAAATCAATGCACAGAAATCAGTTGCATTTCTCTACACCAACAGCAAGACAGAAGAAAGAGAAATTAAGGAGTCAATCCCAATTACAATTGCACCCAAAAACATAAGATACCTAGGAATACACCTAACCAAAGAGGAAAAGAATCTATACACAGAAAACTACAAAGTACTCATGAAAGAAATGGAGGAAGACACAAAGAAATGGAAAAATGTTCCATGCTCCTGGATTAGAAGAACAAATATTGTGAAAATGTCTATGCTACCCAAAGTAATCTGCACATTTAATGCAATCCCTATCAAAATCCCTTCTGTTTTTTTTTTTTTTCAAAGAAATGGAACAAATAATCCTAAAATTTATATGGAACCAGAAAAGACCTTGAATATCCAAAGGAATATTGAAAAAGAAAGCCAAAGTTGGTGGCATCACAATTCCAGACTTCAATCTCTATTACAAAGCTGTTATCATCAAGACAGTATGGTACTGGCACAAAAACAGACACATAGATCAGTGGAACAGAATAGAGAGCCCAGAAATAGACCCTCAACTCTATGGTCAACTAATCTTTGACAAAGCAGAAAAGAATGTCCAATGGAAAAAAGAAAGCCTCTTCAACAAATGCTGTTGGAAAATTGGACAGCCTCATGCAGAATAATGAAACTAGATCATTTCCTTACACCACACAGGAAAATAGACTCAATGGATGAAGGACCTCAATGTGAGAAAAGAATCCATCAAAATCCTTGAAGAGAACCCAGGCAGCAACCTCTTCAACCTCAGTCATAGCAACTTCTTCCTAGGTACGTTGCCAACGGCAAGGGAAGCAAGGGCAAAAATGAACTATTGGGATTTCATCAAGATCAAAAGCTTTTGCCCCACAAAGGAAACAGTTAACAAAACCAAGTAACAGCTGACAGAATGGGAGAAGATATTTGCAAACGACATATCAGATAAAGGGCTAGTATCCAAAATCTATAAATAGCTTAGCAAACTCAACACCCAAAGAAAAAATAATCCAATCAAGAAATGGGCAGAGGACATGAACAGACATTTCTGCAAAGAAGACATCCAGATGGCCAACAGACACATGAAAAAGTGCTCCACATCACTCGGCATCAGGGAAATACAAAATAAAACCACAATGAGATACCACCTCACACCAGTCAGAATGGCTAAAATTAACAAGTCAGGAAATGATAGATGCTGGCGAGGATGTGAAGAAAGGGGAACCCTCTTACACTGTTGGTGGAAATGCAAGTTGGTGCAACCACTCTGGAAAACAGCATGGAGGTTCCTCAAAAAGTTGAAAATAGAACTACCCTATGACCCAGCAATTGCACTACTGGGTATTTACCCTAAAGATAGAAACATAGTGATCTGTAGGGGCACATGCACCTGAATATTTATAGCATCAATGTCCACAATAGCCCAACCAAGGAAAGAACCTAGATGTCCATCAACAGATTAATGGATAAAGAAGAAGTGGTACATACATACAATGGAATACTATGCAGTCATCAAAAGAAATGAAATCTTGCCATTTGCGACTACATGGATGGAACTAGAGAGTATTATACTTAGCGAAATAAGTCAATCAGAGAAAGACAACTATCATATGAACTCCCTGATATGAGGAAAGTGGAGATGCAACATGCAGGGTTTAGGGGGTTGGAAAAGAATAAATGATACAAGATGGGATAGGGAGAGAAACCATAAGAGACTCTTAATCTCACAAACAAACTGATGGTGACCAGGAGGAGGGGGATAGGAAGAGGGTGGTGGGGTTTTGGACATTGGGGAGGGTATGTGATATGTTTAGTGCTTTGAAGTGCATAAACCTGGCGATTCACAGACCTGTATCCCTGGGGCTAATAATACATTATATGTTTATTTAAAAAAGGAAAATAAAATAAAATAAAATAAAATATTTATAGCTAAAATATTGTGAAAATTAAAAGCAGGAAACCTCACAGAAGTGGACTTGGGATGCAAAAAGAGGAAGCTGAAAGGGAGGAGCCTTACCACTCAATGTCAGTTACAGGAAGAATTGTCGATCATAGACCTCACCAAAAAATGGAGGGCAGAAAATAATTATTAATTACAGGCCCCAACACGGAAAGATGTACACTGCATCTCCTACAATAAACTGACTACCCCTGCAACTCAGCCAATGAGAAATCATCATCACTCTAAATTCTTGCTCTTCTCCAGTGAACTTTTGTTCAAAACAACTTCTCTCAGATTCCACTTTCTTTTTTTTTTTTATTTATTTATTTTTCAGCGTAACAGTATTCATTCTTTTTGCACAACACTCAGTGCTCCATGCAAAACGTGCCCTCCCCATCACCCACCACCTGTTCCCCCAACCTCCCACCCCTGACCCTTCAAAACCCTCAGGTTGTTTTTCAGAGTCCATAGTCTCTTATGGTTCGCTTTCTTTTCCATAAAATAACATCCTTCTTCTTGGTTGGATTTGCCTATAGCCTTCATGACCCAAACTGCAATTCTGTCACTCATGATTCCCAAATAAACTCTTTTTTTTTTCTGGTAAGATAACCAACCATTTTGTTTCTTATGTTAACACTATACACACAACACTTTCATGAGAAGCCAATAGATAGTTCTTTGTTTTATTTCTTCTCTCTCCTTACTTTTATCAATCCTCAGGAATAAAGTTATTTATTTTGGATTCAATGTCTTTATATTATAAGTTCTCCTTCAATGAATTTAAACACAAAATCATTATGGAATGATTTGTAGTATTTTTCCCATGATATAACAAAGAATTACTAAATCACTTCTTACATAAATGTGCTTCATATATATTGTGTTGATGTTTATCACTGCAAATCTATTCAAAAAGCTAAAAAAAAAGCCTATGGCACTAGTATTTTTTAGTTATTCAATTATATCCATACATGATTGATCATACATATATATTTACATGTGTGTGTGTGTGTGTGCATTTACCATCACTTAAAAATTGTTACTAGTGCCTGAGACTGCCAGGTGTTTTATGAGAAGGAGCCACACTCTTATCATCAGTATACTAAGACACTGACAAAAGCAGGATGATATAGATAATAAAAATCATTGTTCTTTTCTCCATTGTTTGTTTTTTTTTCTTTTTACCTAGACATAAAGATACATGATGAAACACCCCTTCACCTAAAAGCATCTGTGACAAGTCTAAATCTATAGTCCAAATGTATTTCTACTAGATTATACTAAGTCAATACTGTTAAATTCTGACTATGTTTATTTTGTGTGTGTTTTTACGGTATGTTTAACTCCCTTTAAAAGACTTGTACAAGCTTTATTTAACCACTTAGTGTCTTGCTTTTATTAACTATCAAATTGGGTGAATAATAATCCATAGCCAGATTTTTATTGATTTTTTTGTTTGATGAGGATAAATTAGGTCATTTAAAGTGTTTATTTCAAGATCTCAATGAATATTTGGTATTATTTTGACATATAATCTCTCTTTTATAGAATACTCTTCATCCCTGGATTTGAGGAACATACTTTTCCTCTCTTTTCCGTTGTTTTGCTTTCATTCCCAAGTTTACCAGCAACTATTTGTCTTCTGTAATTAACTGTTGATAGTATTTTGTCTCTCATTCTCTGTTCCCCCCTTTTAAAAATTTTATCACAGAGTTTAATCTTGTATTCTGAGATAATGACATCTAAAGCAATGGTTAACCCACTCCTAAGTCAAGGCCTAAATATATGACCTCCTAATTTTTGCTGTGTTTAAGTGCTTGAGTAGTGGGTTTATCCACACATTTTTTGACCTACAACCACAAAAAAAAAAAGTATGCTAAGAAAAAACAACACCTTTGCTATATAAAATCATCTAAGATATAATTGTCCTAGTGATAAACCAGATAAGGAGTTGGGTCCCATAAACCATCTCTTCTACAGCATGTCTGGAACTGCCAACATGCAAGGATCCCATCTACTTTTATACACGGATATCTGAAAACACATCAAAACCAGGGTTCAAAAGTTTAAGGTGTCCTCTTCTCCTTCCTACCAGCAGAGGTCAGTGGGTACCTAAAAATCCTATACTGACCAGCTGTTAATCAGGAACACCCCCTTCACCTTGATGAGAAGGGCCAAGTAGGGCACCCACATCTGGCAGCAACAGGGTTGAGTTCTTGCCTTCTACTGCTGGACCAGTCTCAGAGGAAGCCAGCTACAACAGAAAGTCTAAGTAAGATCCAGAGACTCCTAACACAATAGCAAATCTATCCAGATTTCAATAAAAAGAATAACCTGTAATACCAATAACTAGGGAAATCTTAAACTAAATGAAAAAAAGACAATCAATCAAAAGCAGCACTGCAATGAAAGAGGTGTTAGAATTATCTAATAAATATTTTAAAGCAACTATCGTAAAAATAGTTCAGTGAACAATTATGAAGACACAGGCCAAAAAGAAAAATTAGATAGTCAAGAAAGAGGAAGAAAGAGAGAAAGAGAGAAAGAGAAAAAGAAAAAAAAGAAAGAAAAGAAGGAAAGAAAGAAAGAAATAGAAAGGAAGAAATCCTCAACAAAGAATAAAAGACATAAAAAACAATCAACTCGAAATTTTATGACTGAAAAAAAAATCATTGAAACTATAAAGTACTTGAAGTTTCAAATTTTTAAACATTGAGTTGGATTTATTTGAGCATTTTACAAAAACAACAAATGGGAACACAATAAATTAAAAGTACTAATCAGATGAAGGAAAAGAAGTGCCTTAAAGATTATTTTCTGGTGATCCTAAAACTGAAATTACTCCAAAGATGAACATTGAAAATCTGAGGAAGTTCTGATAAGATTGTGAGCAAATGCTGACAGCTGTCTTCCTTCCCAAACAATTCATAAAGCTCTCAGAAAAGCAGAAAGTGGGAAGATCTGAAGATATAAGGTAGAAAAAACAAACATTTCCAGAAAGACTGAGGTGTTGTGTGCTCGTGTGAAGAAAAGCCAGGTAGGTGCAGAGAAGAATATGGATGAAAGATTTAGTTATAGAAACAAATTCAATAAACAGTCTCAACATAAGAATGGAAGCCACAGAGAATAGATTCAGAGCTTGACAAAAAAAAAAAAATACATGTACAATTTGAATTAGGGAGAAAATAAACTGAATATTAATAAGTATAACAATAATAATAGTAATAAACAGAGCCAGAGGGATCCCTCGGACAATAACGAAAGATCAAACATTCTTATCAGCCTCTTCTCTGAAGGAGAGGAAAAAGAGGGTGGGACAGAAAAATTATTACGAAAACTCTAAAATGAAAAGAAAAATATCAAAAAATTTGGGACAGTGCAAAAGCGCTGCTGAGATAAGAGTTAATAGCATGAAATACTTACATTAGAAAGTAGGACCATGACAGACTGTGAACTCTGAGAAACAGAGGGTTTGGGAGGGAAGTGGGGTGGGGGTTGGGTAAGCCTGGTAGTGGGTATTAAGGAGGGCAGGTATTGCATGGAGCTCTGGGTGTGGTGCATAAACAATAATTCTTGGAACACTGAAAATAAAATTAAATAAAAAAAAAGAAATATGTTAAAAGGAAAAAAGTAAAAAAAATAGGAAAAGTGGGGAGGCAGGTGGGGGATGGGCTAAACAGGTGATGGGTATCAAGGAGCACACTTGTTATGATGAGCACTGGGTGTAATATGTAAATGATGAATCACTAAATTCTACTCCTGAAACCAATATTACACTATATATTAACTAATGAAATTTAAATAAAAACTTGAAACATTTAAATATATACATATGTACCTATAATTTAAAGAATAATATACTGAAAAATAAAATTTTAAAAAAGAATAATATATACATAAAAAAAGAAAAGAAACAAGTCTTGACTCAATAATCTAAGTTCTCCTCATTCAACATAGAAAGGAGGAGCAAATAAACTCAAAGCAGGCCGAAAGAAAGAACAACAAGAAAGGCAGAAATACAATAAATCAAAACCAATGGCGCTTGGGTGGCTCAGTGGGTTAAAGCCTCTGCCTTCAGCTCAGGTCATGATCCCAGGGTCCTGGGATTGAGCCCCACATTTGGTTCTCTGCTCAGCAGGGAGCCTGCTTCCCCCTCTCTCTGCATGCCTCTCTGCCTACCTGTGATCTCTGTTTGTCAAATAAATAAAATCTATTTTAAAAAACGCTATATAAAAAAAGAAAGAAAGAAAAAGCCAGAAAAACAATAGAGAAAAATCAATGAAACAAAAAAAGCTCTTTGTAAATATCAATAAAATTGGCAAGAATCTAGTAAGAATTAAAGAGAGAGAGACAAATAAAAGAAAGGCTCAAACTACCAATATCAAAGTGAAACAAGGTATATCCCTAGAGACAATCCAGACATCCAAGTGATAATATGAGAATACTATGAACAAATATTATGATATTTTGTGATAATATGTGGTGAGAATATGAGATTATGGACAAATTTATGCACACAAATTTGGCAGATGCAGTAGACCAATTCTTCAAAAAACACAAACTGCCATAGCTTACCCAGTAAGAAATAAATAATTTTAATATTTTTGTAATTATTAGGTAAATTGGGCTCATGATTAAAAATAAAATTTCCCCGGGGCGCCTGGGTGGCTCAGTGGATTAAGCTGCTGCCTTCGGCTCAGGTCATGATCTCAGGGTCCTGGGATCAAGCCCCGCATGCGGCTCTCTGCTCCGCAGGGAGCCTGCTTCCTCCTCTCTCTGCCTGCCTCTCTGCCTACTTGTGATCTCTCTCTGTGTCAAAAAAATAAAATAAAATCTTTAAAAAAAAATAAAATTAAGATGTGGTCCATATACACAATGGAGTATTATGCCTCCATCAGAAAGGACGAATACCCAACTTTTGTAGCAACATGGACGGGACTGGAAGAAATTATGCTGAGCGAAATAAGTCAAGCAGAGAGAGTCAAGTATCATATGGTCTCACTTATTTGTGGAGCATAACAAATAACATGGTCCCTGGGGATAAAAATACATTATATGTTTATTAAAAAAAAAAAATTTGGAAGGGGAGGCGAACCATAAGAGACTATGGACTCTGAAAAACAACCTGAGGGTTTTGAAGGGTCAGGGGTGGGAGGTTGGGGGAACAGGTGGTGGGTAATGGGGAGGGCACGTTTTGCATGGAGCACTGGGTGTTGTGCAAAAAGAATGAATACTGTTACGCTGAAAAATAAATAAAATGGAAAAAAAATAATAAATAAATAAAAAAATAAATAAAATTAAAAAAAAATAAAATTTCCCCAAAGAAATTTCTAGGTCCAAATATTTTCACTGGAGATTTCTCAGTGTTTCTACCCCTTGAACACATGGTAGGTTAAAAATCTTTGTTCAGTCAGTGTGTCTTTTCTTCATTTTTATTTATCTCTGCTTTCAAATTCTACAACTCTCCACATTATGGCTCCAGGTTTCAATGTGTTAGAACCTCAGGCCTCATTAATTTGTTTTTATTTTGTCAATATGCTTAAGCATTGGTTGGTGGAATATTATTTACTTGTTTTGTGCTTTTTCATAGCCATATGATTTATTTCACAGCCAAATGGTCTCTTCTGTTAATGGAAAACTATTAAATAAAAACTGCAACAAATTCAAAAGTCGTTACATTACTGAACTGAACTTCTGTTACCCTTTATCTTACTGTGTTCTTCCTTCAGGATTCTGAAAAACATACCATTTCTCCATTCTGTATCATACCATTTGTCATAAGCAAGTTATGCATGTGAATTTCAGAAGACACTAGTGAAGTTTCACCCAGGGAAGGATAAGAAAGTCAACTAAGAGATAGGTTAAGAATGTGGCATCTGATTAAGCTGGGAATTTAGCTTTCTCTAAGAATAAAATAAAGAAAAAGGTGAATTAAATAAATATGTATTCCATTTCTGATAGTACTGGACTAAGTGGTTTATTATCAACATGTATACTCTGAATTAAAAGAAAGATGGAAAAATATATTTTAAAGTATGGTTAAATAATTGGAACACTATCAATATCCTTCCTCACATTAAGATTGTCATCATTTAAGGCTAGTTTTCCATTGGGACATCTGCTGAGACTCCAATTCAACAATAAGAAAATGTGCAACTCAGTTAAACAATAGACAAAGATCCACACTTCACCAAAAGTGATACACATATGGCATATAAGCACACCAAAAAATATTCAATATCATATATCACTAAGGAATTAGAAATTAAAACAACAATGGGGTGCTGCTAAATGCTTTTTAAAAAGGTTAAAATCCAAACATTGACAATACCAAATGCTTGTAAGGATGAGTATCAACAGAAAATCTCATTTATTGCTGGTACAAATGCAAAATGGTGCTGTCTCTTTGGAAAAATAAAGCTTGGCAATTTCTTAAAAGAGAACATACTCTTTCCTATACAGTCCAGCAACTGTACTTCTTAGTATTTACCCAAATGATTGAAAACTTACATTCACACAAAACTACACAGTTTATAGCAGCTTTATTCATAATTGCCAAAAAAATGTAGGCAACTAAGATATCTCTCAGTAGGTGAATTGATAAGGCAACTAAGATATCTCTCAGTAGGTGAATTGATAAAGCATAGTACATTTAGACAGTGGAATATTTACCACCACTAAAAAAGAAATGTACCCCAATGTTTATAGCAGCAATGGCCATGGTCACCAAATTGTGGAAAGAACCAAGATGCTCTTCAACAGACGAATGGATAAGGAAGATGTGGTCCATATGCACTATGGAGGTTTATGCCTCCATCAGAAAGGATGAATACCCAACTTTTGTACCAACATGGACAGGGCTGGAAGAGATTATGTTGAGTGAAATAAGTCAAGCAGAGAGAGTCAATTATCATATGGTTTCACTTATTTGCGGAGCATAATAAATAACATGGAGGACATGGGGAGATGGAGAGGAGAAGGGAGTTGAGGGAAATTGGAAGGGGAGATGAACCATGAGAGACTATGGATTCTGAAAAACAACCTGAGGGCTTTGAAGGGGCGGGGGTGGGAGGTTGGGGGAGCCAGGTGGTGGGTATATATGGAGGGCACGCATTGCATGGAGCACTGGGTGTGGTGCATAGACAATGAATTCTGTCATGCTGAAAAGAAATTTAAAAAAAAAAAAGAAAGAAAGAGGACAATCTGAAAAGGCTACATACTGTAGGATTCCAACTCTCTAATATTCTGGATATGGCAAACTATGGATATAGCAAAAAGATCAGAGGTTACCAGGGGCTAGAAGAGAGAGAAAGGAAGCAATAAATTGGTGGAGCATAGGGGACTTTTATGCCAGAGAAATTATTTTGTATGATAATATAGTACCGCATACATGACATTGTACATTTGTCACAACTCATATAATGTACACAGCATAAATATGAACTCTGGAATCTGCTGTTTAAAAATGGTAATAACCTATATTCCCCCAACTAAGCATACATAATCTTGAACAGCTTTTTTTTTCAAAGCATTTTCTTAGAAGGGATGCATCTAAAATATAAGGATAGATATCAAGTAAAAGCATGGAAGATTTACATAATACAATCACTGAAAAAAAGAAAGCTTGTATGCTTATGATAATAATAAGGGCATGTATCCTACAAGATCAAATTTTAAAAAAACACTAGAGACAAAGATTTCATAATGACAAAATTTCCACAGTTAATGTAATTGTAAATTCATATGTCTTTAATAACATAGACTCAAAATATACACAGCAAAATGATTAGAAATTTCAAGAGAAATAGACAAATCCACAGTATTTTAACAAACTATTCTCAGTAACTGATAAAGATAATAGACAATAGTAAATGTGGAAAAAATATTTAACAAATATAACCTACGAGATAAATTCTGAACAGAATTGTGTTAAAGAAAAAAACTATTGAAAATCACCATACATTTGGAAAAAATGAAATAGCATTGAAGTATGACTGTGGTCAAAGAATAAATCATGACAAATATTAGAAGGAACATTTTATGTCATATAAAGATATGAAGTAACAAACTTGTGGGGTAAATATAGAGTGGTGATTAGCAGCATATTTAGATCCAAATTCATTAGAAAATAAATGACAAAAACTCAAAATCAATGAGCTAAGCATTAATCCAAAGAAGTTTAAAAAGGCATGACATTATACCTAACTAAATTGGAAGGAAGAAAGTAATACATATTAAAGCACATATGATCGAAATAGAGAAAAAGCAAATAGACAATGAGTAAAAATTTTTTTAAAACGTGCAATGCCAAAAGAGGAAAGTCTAAATGGACTAATGAGATAATTAAATCTTTCCCAAGGGTGACCAAAAAAAAAAAAAAAAAAAGAAGAGAGGAATTCAACCATTATATTAGGAAATAGAGTGCACACGACTATACATAATGCAGTCATAAAACAAAAATAATTGCAATTCTGCCAATAAACTCATAAATAGTGTTGAAATTTCTACAAAAAAATACAACTTCCACAACTGGTTCAAATATTTAAGAAATGTATACCAGTTCTACAAAGACATTTCAGGGCATAGCTAAGGGAGTATCTACACATTGTAAAAAATGAGAATTGCATAATCTTGATACAATAGTTGATGATGATATTATAAGGGGCTCTCAATGTCTGAACCGAAAATCAAATCCACAGAGAAAGGAGCTCCTGCATACAGTGTATCCCGGTCAGCCTTCTCAGACAAACAGCAGGATGAAGAAGAGTACAAACAGAAACTAAGTGGCCCTTGAATTCATCTATTAGGGATAAAGACGACTGTAATCAGAGATGGACAAATGGGAGGTTTCTAAGATACAGGTAATGTTCTGTTCCTTAACCTAGCTTGTGGATAACTCTATAATGATACACTGTCTTGTATGCATGGTAGATTTTTTTTTAAAATAAGTCTTATTTAAAAATTGTTCAACAGTACAACTCTACGGTATTGTAAATCGCATCGGTGAATCCAGGGAAAAATTATTACAATATGCTCATAATATGATTATATGTTTGCAAAATCTAAGAGAATCATCTGTGGGGAGGAAAAGATGACTTGTTATAAGATATATTCATTAAGATCAAGGCCATTCTAGATGCAAAAATATTAATTAGATATATTACATATATAATGTATTACATACATTAGTAAAAAAGATAACATAAAGGGATGAAAAGAAAATTTAAAACTATCAAGAATTAAACCTTTTTGAAGTTGCACAATATTACATGCAAGGTATGATTTGTTCTTACTATTTACAATCCAACATATAAAATCATAGTTTTTAGAAATCTTAAATTCACTGTTTATCCTCTTTCTAATCCCCAGACCAAAAATTTAAGTACTAATTGGCATTGTAAGAAATTATTCCAGGGTACCTGGGTGGCTAAGTGTCTGCCTTTTGCTCTGGTCATGGTCCCAGGGTCTTGGGATTGAGCCCTGAGTCTTGGGATTGAGCCCTGATGTTGTTCTATCCTACTGTCTCAAAGGACAACATCCCTGTGGCTATCTATTTTAATGGTTTTGCCAACATTCATTAAGCAAAAGATTCCTTAGTGACATTAGACCCCAGGTCACTAAGGATCCTTTACTTTATTCATACATGTGATCCCAGTGCACCCCAGAAGGTAGAGCAGAGGAACAATTTTCTCATTAATTGAGCCCTGAGACTCCCATTTCACCAGGGAGTCTCCTTATCCCTCTGCCCCTTCCCCACACTCATGTGCAGGTTCATGTGTGCTCTCTCTCTCTCTCTCTCTCTCACATAAATAAATAAAATTTAAAAAAAAGAACCTACTCATATAATATATTGTCTCCCACAACATAAATCCTAATAGCAAAAAAACTTTATTGTGTGAAAAATTATTAAGAAGGACTTAAACAACAAATAACTGCCTTAATTATAATATAAAATGAAAATTAGGGAAAGAATCAGAGAGGGAGACAAATCAGAGAGGGAGACTCTGGACTCTGAGAAACAAACTGAGGGTTTCAGAGGGAAAGGGGTTAGGGGGATGGAGTATCCAGGTGATGGGTATTAAGGAGGGCATGTGTTGTGATGAGCACAGGGTGTTATATGCAACTATTGAATCATTGAACACTACAACAGAAACTAATGATGTACTATATGGTGGCTAATGGAGCATAATAAAAAACAAAAGAAAGAAAAAGAAAAAAAAGGAAGAGAAAAAAGAAAATTAGGGAAAGAAGCCATAGAAGTGATGCTGGTATAATAAAAAGTAATAATAAAGAGAGATTAGATTAATTTATTCAAGCATTTTGCAACAAGGACATTTTCTCCTTCCTTTAAATGTAGGAGCTTTCTTTCTTAATCATGACAAATATATTCATCATGAGCCCTAATCTACAATCATCAAACCATAACTCCTAAAGCAACTAATATGTAAACATATAAGGTTTTTCAAGATTTCTAAACAGTCATCTCCAAACTACTATAATTTCTATTACCCTTTTATAATGGATCACGAGCAGCATTTTTTAACCAGTCCTTCAAACCTTAGTTTATGTCTTAAAGTATTTTCAGATGGGTCCCTTTTAATACATATTGCAAGTTTTGGGGGGCAGATATTTCACAGCAGAAATTATTAGAGCCATGGTTTTTACTTGAGTGAAATGTTTTTGAGTCATCCATGTAATCATAGTCTTATCAAGCATCATCTGTAGGTAGAATAAAATATGCCTGCCATATATATTTTTCCCTGGTTTTCAAATGTAGGTAAATACTCCTGTGATTAAAAAATATAAATTCAGTCTGCAATATCATTGAACATAGTAATTTTTCAATACATATTTTCATATTAAATATTTACAAACAAAAAATGACTTGGGAGATTATGGAAGGCAAAATATTTTGATTATTAAAGTCTCTTATACCATATCTTTAGAAAGTGTAATAGAGAATTAAATCAGGCTTGCACACTTTTTCTCATTAATGTGATGGGCACCTGGCCTCTGTCTGGTGCTGTTGTTCTATCCTACTGTCTCAAAGGACAACATCCCTGCGGCTATCTATTTTAATTGTTTTGCCAACATTCATTAAGCAGAAGATTCCTTAGTGACATTAGACCCCAGGTCACTAAGGATCCTTTACTTTATTCATACATGTGATCCCAGTGCACCCCAGAAGATAGAGCTGAGGAACATAAATATCATTATTTTTAGAGGAGGAAAGCCAAATCCTGGCTCAGAACAATCAGAGCTCTTCCAAAACCCAGAGAAAATGTGTTTGTTCTCCTCCCTTACATTAAGTTTCTTCCCTTCATGACAGAGATCAAAGAAAATGCTTCCAAGGTTTAAAATAAGAGTCTCTAATGAGAGTGAAAACAGGAAACTTAAGGAACTCAAGTTCCTCCAGAAAATGCCTGAAGAGGGACTGTGACTTGATCCCATTGGACCTGGGCTTTCTATTACACATCTCTTTCCCCAAACCATAGAGAAACAGGAAAAAGCTGCCAGCTAAAACCACGAATAATTACCTAAAGAGTAAGTACTGTAGGTAGACATGAGAATTATTTTCTCCCTTAAGAGATAATAGAAAGTAATTTTTGTTGGTATTTTCTTCTGTAATATGGTTACTTAAGCTTGTTTTAACTTTTAATGTGGAAAATTGTAGTAGACATATTATGAACTATGCAGTAGCCCTTCGTAAGTAGCCAGAGCTATACTTTGCATCCGTAAGTAGTCACCCACGCAGTGTAGTTTCAAAAACATACAGAAATATGCCTGGGATTTGCACCCAGAAAGAATATTACATTGCTTAAAATGTTAATATTTTCTAATTTGTAAATATTCTTTTATGATGAAAAACTTAAACAGAACGAAAACAACCCCTCCTAGACATCTATTAGTTAAACAGAAATGTTCTCTTAAAATCTAATTCTTCAATAAAAATAATTTGAGTAATTTGATGAATGAGGAGAGAGAAACCATTTTTATTGTTCATGGAACACTGTTCAGGATAGCAAAGTTGAGAAGAGTATTTCCACCAGGACAACTTCTGCTTGCTGTATACCCAGAGGGAAATATGAAAAAGGAGATGAGAGCAGGATGTCAACTTTTAGTTCCTTTGTAGTTAGTTCTACTTATTGCCCTTTTTGGAGTCCTGAAGTAGTTAGAGAGAATCAATTCTTAGATAAACCGAATCAAAGGATAAGGCAAAGAATAAGCTATAGTAAATTATTAGTACACTATTTCACTTGCATGAACGAAAAACTATTAATAAATTGAACTTTCTAATGTAAGCAAAAATAGAATTTCCCAAATAAAGAATATTGAGAGGAAATGAAAAATGTCAGAAAGTTTGAAAACAAATAGCCTGTTTTTCTTTCCTTGCATAAGCCATTGATTGGTATGAGAGGCTCACAAAGAGATCATTCTTTAGCAGTGGAAGAGTCATCAAAGAAACAGTTTTGATGTTTTGAAACACCTTTGGAGTTTTAGCATGATGGAAATGCATCTGAGAGGCTGTCTTTACATAAGGTTGGCCAGTAGCTTTTTTTTTTTTAAGATTTTATTTATTTATTTGAGAGAGACACCACATGATTGGGTCGGTATGTGGGGACGGGTTGGGGATAGGCCAAGAGAGAACCAGACTGCTTACTGAGCAGGGAGCCCAACTCAGAGCTCAGTCCCAGGACCCTAGCACCATCACCTGAGCTAAAGGCAGACACATAACTGACTGAACCCCCCAGGTGCCCTTCATGTTGGCCAGCAGCTGTGCTAGTGTCTTCACTTTAGTTGTATCCTGTCCACACTATTTCCTTTTCCAAACTTTTTAATTAGAGTCCCTTCAGGAGCATCCATTTTCCTGTGATGGTCCCTTTAAAACAAGGCTTGCTTTGACTTATATAGCTCATAAGTCTTTAGAAGGCACATGTCCTTAGGAAGAGAGAATTAATATTGCCACACTCAGAGGGCTCTTTCATTTGCAGGGATTATTTTAAAACCAATCTAGTGAAAAATCACTCATATAGCAAACTGCTTGATGTTTCCTGGGAAGATACCATGTCCTTTAGTAATGGAGCAATAGCAGAAACCCTAGACTGTTTTCATATAGGACATATTCTCGTAGTTCCATTATAAATAATTAACGCTTATTGAGGACTAGGAGTGGTTACGACTCCACAAACAGAAATAGAGTCCTTTCCTGTTGTTGAATAATATACATAATGGTCACATATAATATCAACAAAAAGAGACTCATGATATAAGAAAAGGGAGCCAGTCAATATTTTACTCATCCTTCATGTGTATCTCCAATCATAATGTAAATATATAAATGAGGTGACTGTACATTCTATAACAGCACTGATTGGAATGGAGGCATGGATATGAGTGATGAGGCTGGGCAACACACTTCCTTAATTGTCTGGGTGGAGCTCAGACATTAACATCATATGAAATTCTTGATCACCATAAAGAAAAATAAGAATGCTGACCAAATCCTGACCAAAATAGGCATTAAAGAGGATAGCTTAGTCAAAGTATATAGATGACTCTTTTTTTTCCTCCAGTTCACACATACATAACAAAAAATAACCTCTATTTTGGAAAAGTGTACAGAAACATAGAGGAGACGTATAAGCATATGGAAGTATACCATGTGGTTTATTCCAAGGAGGAGTAAACAACAGGTGTTTAGAAATAACATGGTATCCTAATCTCACATACTCTGGGAGGGTGAATGAAAATTTCCTTGGAAAACTGATACTAAGGAGAATTCTGAAGGACCAATTGACTTAATCAAAGAGTAGCCCTGGAAGAGAAAACAGCCCTTGAGAAAAAAAAGAAGAGAGAAAAAAAAGATAGCCATTCAAGAGAAGAGAAGAGAGGAGAGGAGAAAAGAGAAAGGAAGGAAAGGGAAGGGAAGAGGAGAGAGACTTTGAAAAAATATGAAGAATACAAGCTGCCAATGTTTGTGGAATTTAAGTTAGCAGAAAGAAAGGTAAGGAATATGTAAGTGATAAAGTGAGAAAATAAGGAAGGTCCTGTCCATGAAGAGTCTTGCAGGCTACGCACAAGAGACTAATCTTCATCAATAAATAGTTAACACTGGAAGAGAATAAGGCTTAGAGAAGGACCATGATTTCACTTTGAATTCATGGTGTATGAAGTGTCCATGGAACAGTCAACTGGAAATGTGCACTTAGCAATTGTTTTATTTGGAAAAGTTTTGGCCTTTGGAATGCATATAAATGAGAATAAAATCAATTGTATGAAGTGAAATCCTCTTGTAGAGCATGCAGTAGGAAGAAGAACAAAGAGCAAGCAAGAAAAGAGGGATCTCAAGATAAAATATTGGGGAACAGAAATACTTCATAGGTGAATAGAGAATGAGGTGACTGTAGGTCAGTAAAAAGAAAGATATAGAGTGCCTGGGTGGCTCAGTTAATTGGACAAGTGCTTTTGGCTCAGGTCATGATCCCAGGGTCCTGGGGTCAAATCCCACATCAGGTTCCCCCTGCTCTACGAGACTTGTTTCTCCCTCTTCCACTGCCTGCTACTCCCTCTGCTTGTGTTCTGTCTCTTTCTGTCAAATGAATAAATAAAATCTTTAAAAATAGAGAGAAAGTCAGGAAGAAAGTCAGGATGATGGCATGGAATCAGTTTGAAGCATGACAGAATCTTAACTTAAAAAAAAAAATTGTGGGGATGTCAGGCAAAGGAACTACAAAAAAATATGCCAATGACTTCAATAGTAATAATGTTCCTGTGGATGTTAGAGCAGTGGGAGGTTGGACATGAAAGTTTGCAGAGCCTGAAGACCTAAACAAAGTTGGGGCAAGATGAGAAGGTGACGATGATAGTATCTTTTTGAAAAAATTAAACACACAATTAAAGATTCATAGCCTGCGGGGAGCCTGAGTAGCTCAGTTGGTTAAATGCTCTAATCTTGATTTCAGCTCAGGTTATGATCTCAGGTTAATGAGACTGAGCCCCGAGTTGGGCTCTGCACTGGGCATGGAACTTGTTTAATTCTCTCCCTCCCTCTCCTGATCCTCATTCTTCCTCTCTAAAAATAAAAAAATAAATAAATAAATAAGAAATAAAAAGCTGCATAGCTCTGGAAGACTGTATTTATTGGTATTAAACATAGATTGCATTTCAGGGCTTTTGAGAGATATGGAGCCACAGTCAAGTGAAAAACAACATGTACCCATAGTGAAGATATTCCTTTTTTGACATGGAAGATAAAACAGTTGTATATCAAACCATCTTTGAGTTAAGATAATGAATACAAGCAGATAAGAATAACGAAATTAGGGAAAATCTCAGGGTCCAGTGTTGCATTTTGTTGTCATTGTTGTTTGTTTTCCAGCAGAAATGCATCTTACCGTTAAAACAATCCTTGATAATAACAACTGAAGAGAAGTCATGTTCTTTGTTATCTGGATATGATATATATCCAAGATTTGTCTTGGATAAACAATATTTAAGTACACATTAAGAAAAACCACCGTTTTTTTTTTTTTGCTCTAACTTATTTGTAAATCCAATCCATGTGATGAATTATAAACAATCAACATGTACAGATGCAAATTTCGAGGGGCAAAGAATGATCTGAGAAAATGTTGCATTGTTTTACAGAAACATGAACTCTGAATAATCTTTACTGCTCAGGCGTGGAATATTCAGGAAGGCTAACTGGACTAGTGGTAATATTGATTATGATGTGAAATGAGAAAATAAATGTAGACTTGGTTTGCTAGCCTTTTATAGTCAGTTTTTTCTTACAGAATTTAAATATTGATCTCATAAAAATCTCTCTTATTTTCACATGCTGATGGATAGATGTCAAAAGTCAGTGATGAGAAACTACACAGCAATAACAACTTTTATCCTGCTGGGACTGACAGATGACCCACAACTGCAAATCCTGCTTTTTATCTTTCTATTGCTCACCTATATCTTGAGTGTAACAGGGAACCTGACAATTATAACCCTCACATTGGTAGACTCTCATCTTAAAACCCCTATGTACTTTTTTCTTAGAAATTTCTCTTTCTTAGAAGTCTCATTTACCACTGTATGTATTCCTAGATTCCTATACAGTATATCAACTGGGGACAATACTATTACCTACAATGCTTGTGCAAGTCAAATATTTTTTGTTTTTCTCTTTGGAGCAACAGAATTTTTTCTCCTGGAAGCCATGTCCTATGATCGCTATGTTGCTATCTGTAAACCCCTTCATTACATGACCATCATGAACAATAGGGTGTGCACCTTATTAATCCTCTGTTGCTGGGTGTCTGGTTTGATGATCATTCTCCCTCCCCTAAGCTTGGGCCTCCAGATTGAATTCTGTGACTCCAATGCCATTGATCATTTTGGCTGTGACGCAGGTCCCCTCCTAAAGATCTCATGTTCAGATACATGGGTACTAGAACAAATGGTTATCCTTGTGGCCGTATTTGCACTCATTATCACCCTAGTGTGTGTATTTCTGTCCTACACATACATCGTCAGGACAATTCTGAGATTCCCCTCTGTCCAACAAAGAAAAAAGGCCTTTTCTACCTGCTCATCACACATGATTGTTGTTTCCATCTCCTATGGTAGCTGCATCTTCATCTATATCAAGCCATCAGCAAAAGAAGAGGTAGCCATAAATAAAGGTGTTTCAGTGCTCAACACTTCTGTTGCACCCCTGTTGAACCCCTTCATTTACACGTTGAGGAATAAGCAAGTGCAACAAGCTTTTAATGATTTCACAAAGAAGATGACATTTCTTTCAAAGAACCTGAAGTTTTAACAAAGCAGTGTAAAATCAAAGAAGAAAGCCCTCTAAATATTTAACTACAGCTTCTGACTTGTTTCATTGCTTTGTGCCAATAATGTAGTCATATTAACCCTCTTAAAGATGTTTAAGAATACATCCTAATCTCACCTTAATCAAACTCCTTTTTCTTTCAAACCAAACTCACGCATAGTGGCTTCCCTCACTGTTAAACTATAAAATATATTTCCAAGTAAGTAAACATATCTCCACTTCTGACTTAGTCTTTCCTTCAATGTTCTAGGGAAGGAAGGAAAGTAATAATATTTAAATCTATATAAATTCTACAGAAGACACACAACATAGTAACAAACCAGTTTCTTCCCCTAATCAATGTCATCAAAATTAATACCATAATCTAAGACCCAAATACAATATAGAAAACAGCAACAGCAAAGATGCCTCAAAAGAAGCCAAATAAGGCGTTCCAGGCTAATTAAAATAATGAAAACAACAAGTGGAAACAGAGATACCAAAGGGAATTGGGGAATAATCAGAATTGAAGAGATGGAAACAGCTTCAAACACTGATAAGACTTCTAATTATTTACTTATATTTATGACAGAACTTCACTTAAAAGGCATATATTTAATTTGAAACAAGAGTATTGACAAGAGAAATGTATGGTAACTATAGGCATAGACAAGATCAAATACCACTGGCACATATGGAAGATAGCCTTGAGCTAACAACTTAATCACCTCTATGGTATAAACCAACAGGCATAGTGGCATAAACATTGGGAGAATTATAGAATTGTGGCATCTATGTGTTTTAAGGATTGACACTTAGAGTAACTCTAGTTTTAGAGAAAATAAAACATAATTCTATCTCTCAAGAAGTCATTTGAATTAGGAAAAATTGATATTTGATATAATTTACCATGGAAACTGATACAGAAGTAAATGCTAATAACCTATATGCCAGGAATTAAATTCATCATAAATTCCCATTTATTCAATAGATTCATTGACATGTTGAAGAGATTAAGCTTGTGGTTTTGATTTGAATTTCCCTGATGGTATTGCATGGAGCACTTGGTGTGGTGCATAAACAATGAATCTTGGAACACTGAAAAAATAAATTTAAATTAAAAAAAAAGATTAAATGTGTTTTATGTTTTTGAAAAAGATTGTGTGAGAAATCAACTAAATGTCTGCTAAGTCATATTTTATTTTCTACTGTAATTTTTAAAATTTACCCAACATAAATACTAAAATAAGAGGTGACTGGATGGCTCAGTGAGTTTGTGTCCACATCTTGATTTCAGCTCAGGTCATGATCTCAGGGTCATGAGAACCAGACTGGTCATGGGCTCTGTGCCCAGCAGGGAGTCTCCTGGAGATTCTCTGTCCCTCTTTCTCTCCTTTTACCCCTGCTCTCTCTCTCTCTTTCTCTCTCTCTCTAAAATAAGTAAACAGAATCTTAAAAAAAAATAAAATAAAATGACACAAGTGAAATGTTTGATTCATTTCAAAAATATGCCTTCTTAATATGGTAACAATTGGCATTACAAAAAATAACTTTACAAAATATTTCTTCAGGTTACAAAAAGTTAAAGAAAGAGTTTCTAAGCTCAGGTAAACTAAAGAGATCCAAATAATTAGATTCTAAAGATCAATACTAAACTAGAAAAGTCAAGAAATTTTATTCACTGTGCTGTTTATGTTTTTATGTTACTTATTTCAACAGACAGTATTATTTATCTGAAGCAGAAAATATCTTACTAAACACATCTCTGAAGGCTTGTTTAACTTGCTGGTTTCTCAGAGTATAAATGAATGGATTCAACATAGGGGCAACTGAAGTATTGAGCACCGCTACTCCTTTGCTTGAAGTGACTCTTTCATTTGCAGATGGCTTTATGTACAACTACCATAACTGATGGATACAACAATCATGTGAGAAGAGCAGGTCGAAAAGGCTTTTTTCTTTTGCTGAACCGAAGGGAATTTTAGAATTGTCTTGATGATGTAAGAGTAAGAAAAGATTACTAATAACAATGTGACAATGAGGATCATCACAGCTAAGGAAAAAGGCGATCTGTTCTATTTAATGTGTGTCTGAGCAAGAAAGTTGTAGGACTGGAGAAATGTCACAAATGAAATGACCAATGATATTGGAAGCACAGAAATCCAAGTTCAGAATCAAAAACAATGGAGAGAAAATGACCAGGAATCCAGTTGCCCAAGAACTGAGTACAATCTGATGACAAATTCTGTTGTTCATGATGGATGTATAATGCAAAGGTTTGCAGATGGCAACATAATGGTCATAGGACATAGCTGCCAGAAGAAAAAATTCTGTAACCCCCAAGAATATATAAAAAAACAACTGAGATATACAGCCATTATAGAAAACGGTCTATTCTCTGCTTACAATGGACATTAGGAATCTGGGGATGCAAACACTTGTGAAAGAAATTTCCAGGAAAGAGAAATTATGGAGGAAAAAATACATTGGGGTCTTGAGATGAGAATCCAGTAGAATAAGGGCAATGATGGTGAAGTTTCCTATCATACCCAGCATGTAATTTAGAAATAGAAATATGAAAATTACAATCTGTAACAAAGAATGATCTGTCAGTCCCAGAAGGATAAACTCTATCTGTTTTGTATGGTTCTTCATTTCTCTTTTGTGATTTCAAACAAATCCTAGAAATAAAAGGTACAATGATAAGCAACCTCTTCGACCTCAGCCATAGCAACATCTTCCTAGGAACAACGGCAAAGGCAAGGGAAGCAAGGGCAAAAATGAACTATTGGGATTTCATCAAGATCAAAAGCTTTTGCCCCACAAAGGAAACAGTTAACAAAACCAAGTAACAGCTGACAGAATGGGAGAAGATATTTGCAAACGACATATCAGATAAAGGGCTAGTATCCAAAATCTATAAGGAACTTAGCAAACTCAACACCCAAAGAACAAACAATCCAATCAAGAAATGGGCAGAGGACATGAACAGACATTTCTGCAAAGAAGACATCCAGATGGCCAACAGACACATGAAAAAGTGCTCCACGTCACTCAGCATCAGGGAAATACAAATCAAAACCACAATGAGATATCACCTCACACCAGTCAGAATGGCTAAAATTAACAAGTCAGGAAATGACAGATGCTGGAGAGGATGTGGAGAAAGGGGAACCCTCCTCCACTGTTGGTGGGAATGCAAGCTGGTCCAACCACTCTGGAAAACAGCATGGAGGTTCCTCAAAATGTTGAAAATAGAACTACCCTATGACCCAGCAATTGCACGACTGGGTATTTACCCTAAAGATACAAACATAGTGATCCGAAGGGGCACGTGTACCCGAATGTTTATAGCAGCAATGTCTACAATAGCCAGACTATGGAAAGAACCTCGATGTCCATCAACAGATGAATGGATCAAGAAGATGTGGTATATATACACAATGGAATACTATGCAGCCATCAAAAGAAATGAAATCTTGCCATTTGCGATGACGTGGATGGAACTAGAGCGTATCATGCTTAGTGAAATAAGTCAATCGGAGAAAGACAACTATCATATGATCTCCCTGATATGAGGACATGGAGAAGCAACATGGGGGGGTAGGGGGATAGGAGAAGAATAAATGAAACAAGATGGGATTGGGAGGGAGACAAACCATAAATGACTCTTAATCTCACGAAACAAACTGGGGGTTGCTGGGGGGAGGTGGGATTGGGAGAGGGGGAGCGGGCTATGGACATTGGGGAGGGGAGGCGAACCATAAGAGACTATGGACTCTGAAAAACAACCTGAGGGTTTTGAAGGGTCAGGGGTGGGAGGTTGGGGGAACAGTTGGTGGGTAATGGGGAGGGCACGTTTTGCATGGAGCACTGGGTGTTGTGCAAAAAGAATGAATACTGTTATGCTGAAAAAATAAATAAAATGGAAAAAAAAAGAAACTATATGAGAAGTTTTATATCCAGGAAATTATATATAAAAAGATCCAAATTCACATATATGCCCATTTATCAGGAAATACTCTATGAGGTTGAAGATATGATCTAGAACCATGCAACAGACAGTATCTTTAAAAAGCACAATAGAAGTCAACTCAGTTTTGAAAATTGACCTGCAAAATCAATAATAGTTTATTTTTTCACCATTACTTACAAACTTCCAGCTCAACTGTAACTAATTCCAAATTTTTTCTTTCCTAAATACATTAGATCAAATCTTGGTTCCAGATTCAAAAATAATTCATTAATTTTTCATTATGAATTTCATCAAAATAGAATATGCCATTATAATAAATTAAGACCTACAGTTAAATTCTGAAATTTTAGGTTTCATATTAAAGTGGTACTTGTTGAGAGCCCATTATAGCCTCTTGCAACTACTCTATGAACTACTTTCTATGAACTACTGATGAAGAAAAAAATAATGGCAAAAGAAAAAGAGTGTAAGAATGTAATACCACAGCAAAATAAATACTAGTTGAATCTAGAAAAAAAAACTGAAACAATATGAAGCAAATATAACCATATTTACAAAAGTCCAGTAATGAATCTGAGCAAGAAGAACATACGAATGGCTACTGAGGAAAAGTACACTCTGCTCTTAAGACTGAAGTTTTGGTGGGTCGTTTACTGTTTAAGAATGAAGAGAGAATATCCCCTCAAAAGAATATCCAAATAATAAATTGGAACTATTGTAAAAATAAGTTCAATAATGTGAAAAAATGTTTTTTTCTTTGCAAAGGAAAAAATTGTTTAGAGTATATAATGGAATATTTACCCTTCACAAAAGACAATTAAATTTCATATTACACATAAGCTATATGTCATGGCATAGTTTTGAGTGAAGAGTAGAAATCATCTAAATTTTTAAAAGTAAGCAATTCTTTAAATAATTTTAGTCTTTCAGATAATTATTTTTTGAAGTGATTCAAAATATTCTAAATGTATTTTAGACACAAAATTCCAAAAATATAAAAACTGACCCCAATTTTATAAATGTCTGTATCTGATACATGAACGTATAATTTCCATAAATATATACAAAAATAAGAGTAATTAAAAATGAAGTACTTTCAGGGTTTCAAAACTCTGCCCTGTGTGCCCTACTCCGAACTTCACACCCGGGCAACTTCTGGAGCTACACACCAGCATGAAGAAAAAATGTCAAGGACAGTCCGAGTATAGACAGTTAAGTCAACAAGGAACAGCTAGCAGCACCACTCCAAAGTGACCAATAACAATAAAAGCTAGACCAACAGCCCTGCACCTAAGATGGAAGGCCACCAAAAGTGCTGGATTATACATAAATTCTTAGAAGAGGAACTAGAGAAAAAGTGGCACAAAATGATGGAGGACGTCCTGTGGGGAGGGGAAGACACCAAGCACCTGCAGTGATGTGGATAAGGAAATCGAGTGGAGGCACCAAGAGGCAACTTTATTTGCCCCATGAAGCCAGGAGCACATTCACATTCTTCCTAGATCATATAGAGAGGTGGGACATCTACTTCCTCAAGGGACTCTCAGAGGAAATCCCAGAGCCCCCAGAAAATTTCTCAGAAACCCCAGAGAAATTGATGAACTCTACCAATCTTTTCCTGATATTCCTGCATTTCCAAGGGCAACTGTTCAATCATAAAGCTTCTCTTTGTAAGAGTCAAACTATGTTCAAAGACTGGAAAATTCAATATTGTGAAAATATCAGTCCCTCCTGAGAGAGCCCTGAAACAGGCCCACACTGTCACTCGACATTAAAAAAACAACAATGGGAAGGGGGAATCTGAGGTACTAATAATGTACTCTTTCTTGATCTAGATGCTGGTTATGTGAGTGTGTTGAGTTTGTGAACATTTAATAAGCTGTATATTGTAAGTACACTTTGTGTTTGCATGTTATACTTCAATTAAAAGTTTAGTTAAAAAATAATAAAGTACTTTCAATGAGCTGTAAAATTATATGGACTTTATTTTTTTAATTAAAAATTCACCCATTTTTTTAAAGATTTTATTTATTTATTTGACAGACAGAGATCACAAATAGGCAGAGAGGCAGGCAGAGAGAGAGGAGGAAGCAGTCTCCTTGCTGAGCAGAGAGCCTGATGCAGGGCTCAATTCCAGGACTCCGGGATCATGACCTGAGCCGAAGGCAGAGGGTTTAACCCACTGAGCCACCCAGGCACCCCTCACCCATTCTTTTAATATCCTAGCAAAGAAATTATACAATGGAACATGCTTTCTCTAATTTCTCTAATTTAATATTTTATTATAATAGCAAAGTGAAAATAATGTGAATTCAGAACCCTTATTGGTTATATATTTTAGAGCCATATTTTCAATTAAAATAAATCTAGTTGCCTTCTTTCAAGCTTTACTCTAAAGCTGTGATCACTGAGACAGCATGGTACTGACACAAAAACAGACACACAGACCAATGGAATAGAGTAGAGAGTCCAGATATGGATCCACAACTCTATGGTCCAATAAAATTCTACAAAGCAGGAAAAAATATCAAGGGTGAAAAAAGACAGTTTCTTCATTAAATGGTACTGGGAAAATTGGAAAGCTATGTATAGAAGAATGAAATTCAACCATTCTCTTACACCATACACAAAGATAAACTCAAAATGGATTAAAGACCTCAATGTGAGGTAGGAATCTTTCAAAATCCTAGAGGAGAACATGGGCAGTAATCTCTTCAACATCAGCCACAGCAACATCTTTCAAAATATGTCTCCAAAGGCAAATGAAACAAAAGCAAAAATGTACTTTTGGGACTTCATCAAGATCAAAAGCTTCTGTGCAGCAAAGGAAACTGTCAAGAAAACAAAGAGGCAACCCATGGAATGGGAGAAGATATTCACAAATGACACTACAAAGGGCTAATATTGAAAATCTATAAAGAACTCCTCAAACTCAACACACACAAAATAAATAATCATGTCAAACAATGGGCAGAAGAGATGAACAGACATTTCTCCAAAGAATACATACATGGCTAGCAGACACATGAAAAATGTTCATCATTAGCCATCATGGAAATTCAAATCAAAACCACATTGAGATACCACCTTACACCAGTTAGAATGGCAACAATTAGGAAGACAGGAAACAACATGTGTTGGAGAGGTTGTGGATAATGGGGAACCCTCTTCCACTGTTGGTGGGAATGCAAGTTGGTGCAGCCACTTTGGAAAACAGTATAGAGAGTCCTCAAACAATTAAAAATAGAGCTACCCTGTGACCTGGCAATGACACTACTGGATATTTACCCCAAAGATACAGATGTAGTGAAAACAAGGGCCATCTGTACCCCAATGTTCATAGCAGCAATGGCCATGGTCGCCAAACTGTGGAAAGACTCAAGATGCCCTTCAACAGATGAATGGAAAAAGAAGATATGGTCTATATATACAATGGAACATTATGCCTCTATCAGAAAGGATGAAGACCCAAATTTTGCAGCAACATGGATGGTACTGAAGGAGACTATGCTAAGTGAAATAAGTCAAGCAGAGAGAGTCAATTATATGGTTTCACTTACTTGTAGAGCATAGGAAATAACATGGAGGACATTAGTAGAAGGAAAGGAAAAATTGCAAAACAAACTGAGGGTTTTGGAAGAGAGGCGGGGGTGGAATGGGTGAGCCTGGTGGTGGATATTAAGGAGGGCACGTATTGCATGGAGCACTTCGTGTTATATATAAACAATAAATCTTGGAACATTGAAAAAATAAAATTAATTTTAAAAAAATCTAGTGATGCACTTAATTTTCCTATTAACCTGAAGAATTGTTATCAATTTGCCAAATAAATAAGGTATTTCCAGGTAAACATATGCACTGGCAGAGAGAAAAAAATAAACTATACCATATAGTTTGTGTTTTCTTTCCTTTAAATAAAAATATTTAAATTACATCCCTTATTAGTTTTGTCAATCAGTTACCTTTGCCTATTTCGAAGTTGTTCTTCTTTTTATTATTGAATACATAATGTTTTTCCATTTACATTATTTAGCCCATCACCTCATATACAAATTCATAAACCACACAAATTATCAATTATAAGATTTTTGTTGTTTTTTGTTGTTTTTTAAAGATTTTATTTATTTATTTGACAGACAGAAATCACAAGTAGGCATAGAGGCAGGCAGAGAGAGAGAGGAGGAAGTAGTCTCCCCACTGAGCAGAGAGCCCAATGGGGGGCTTGATCCCAGGACCCTGGGATCATGACCTGAGCTGAAGGCAGAGGCTTTAACCCACTGAGCCACCCGGGCGCCCCTCAATTATAAGTTTTTATTGCTCAAATTATTAATAAGAATTAGCACCTCTAAAGAGCTGTCTTTCCTATTTTTATAAACTGTATTAAAATATTTAAAGCCAATTCTCCAAAGAAAAAATATCCTCTGACCTTGTCATGTTTGATTGACTTGTAGAGTTGTCAGGCACTCTGTTTATCCAGAAAGCACTAGGATAATCTTCATTCCCTCCACTATTTTCCAGTGCAGTGTCTGGTTTTAACCACTTAAGTATTAGAAATGCAGGTAGAAATGGGTAAATCAAATTTCAAGCTCTTCCATTTATGGAATTAGAAAATAGAAAATGAGCAATAATTAATGCTTTATACAAGGAGTAATAATAAAATATCACTTTATCCCTGCTATTTATTTGTATATAACTTACATGATATTTGTAATTATTCTTACATTTTTGAAAGAAAATAACATCACTATTTTACTTACCATGAGCAGTTTATGTTGGTATTTTTTTTCTGTAGTTTACATGAGCAAGGATCAATGATAATGAAAGGCAAACATACTCACTAGAAAATAATATTTAATTTTGTAGTCAGAATGATTAATATAAAATAATCTCATGTTAATTCAAACCAACGAGATAAAGTGCGAAATGTTAATAATATGATTTGTCTGCATTATCCCATATATCTGAATATATGGTAGTATCTATGGCTTAAGTAATAAAGATTTCTCATAAATTCCTTTTTTTAATACTCTATAATTTATAAAATGTGTGTCCAACTAATCCTACCTTACAAACATTCATGAAGATTATCATAGCTGAGATGATTAGATTGAAACTTGGGAAATATATATTAGTTTCCAATTATCTAAATGGAATGAAGGCATCTCCCTGGGAAATCTAAAGGGAGGATGTCCCTAATGAGAAATAAGAAAGATGAAAAAACACTCCAAAGAACTTACAAAACACCAGTTGACCTTGTCTTTATTGAACTATTGGGATTTCATCAAGATCAAAAGCTTTTGCACAGCAAAGGAAACAGTTAACAAAACCAAAAGACAGCTGACAGAATGGGAGAAGATATTTGCAAACGACATATCAGATAAAGGGCTAGTATCCAAAATCTATAAGGAACTTAGCAAACTCAACACCCAAAGAACAAACAATCCAATCAAGAAATGGGCAGAGGACATGAACAGACAATTCTGCAAAGAAGACATCCAGATGGCCAACAGACACATGAAAAAGTGCTCCACGTCACTCGGCATCAGGGAAATACAAATCAAAACCACAATGAGATATCACCTCACACCAGTCAGAATGGCTAAAATTAACAAGTCAGGAAATGACAGATGCTGGAGAGGATGTGGAGAAAGGGGAACCCTCCTCCACTGTTGGTGGGAATGCAAGCTGGTCCAACCACTCTGGAAAACAGCATGGAGGTTCCTCAAAATGTTGAAAATAGAACTACCCTATGACCCAGCAATTGCACGACTGGGTATTTACCCTAAAGATACAAACATAGTGATCCGAAGGGGCACGTGTACCCGAATGTTTATAGCAGCAATGTCTACAATAGCCAGACTATGGAAAGAACCTCGATGTCCATCAACAGATGAATGGATCAAGAAGATGTGGTATATATACACAATGGAATACTATGCAGCCATCAAAAGAAATGAAATCTTGCCATTTGCGACGATGTGGATGGAACTAGAGCGTATCATGCTTAGTGAAATAAGTCAATCGGAGAAAGACAACTATCATATGATCTCCCTGATATGAGGACATGGAGAAGCAACATGGGGGGGTAGGGGGATAGGAGAAGAATAAATGAAACAAGATGGGATTGGGAGGGAGACAAACCATAAATGACTCTTAATCTCACAAAACAAACTGGGGGTTGCTGGGGGGAGGTGGGATTGGGAGAGGGGGAGCGGGCTATGGACATTGGGGAGGGGAGGCAAACCATAAGAGACTATGGACTCTGAAAAACAACCTGAGGGTTTTGAAGGGTCAGGGGTGGGAGGTTGGGGGAACAGGTGGTGGGTGATGGGGAGGGCACGTTTTGCATGGAGCACTGGGTGTTGTGCAAAAAGAATGAATACTGTTACGCTGAAAAAATAAATAAATAAATAAATAAAAAGGGGAAAAAAAATATAAGCTTATTGTTTCAAGCATGATGATAAAAAATTGTTAGAGTTGACACATTAAAAACTGCCCATTTCATGATAATCGTCTAGACAATCAGCAAGTTTTGCTATAAATTACCAGAATACTTTGGATCATACATAATACTTGCCAAGATACCAACAATATGTGCCAAGATAATTCCTTTTGAGGTTTGGTGGGGGGTTTTTGCAACATGTGAATCTATCACTGGAAGAACAGCATATGGGTACCTAACTCAAATACTTCTACTTATTTTTTTTACAAGCAGCTGTGTTCAATATTAAGAAAAGAAATAGAACTTCTGCTTAATATTATGCTTAGAGAATGAATATTTTCTTTTCTTTTTTTTTTTTTTAAGATTTTATTTATTTATTTGACAGAGCGAGATCACAAATAGACAGAGAGATAGGCAGAGAGAGAGAGAAGGAAGCAGGCTCCCGCTGAGCAAAGAGCCCGACGTGGGACTCGATCTCAGGACCCTGAGATCATGACCTGAGCCGAAGGCAGCGGCTTAACCCACTGAGCCACCCAGGCGCCCGAGAATGAATATTTTCTTCAGTGATTTGAGAATGTACAAAGTTCAACCTCTTTGAAATACTACTGATCATTATAACACCTATCATTTATTGAATATTTACTATGCATGTAGTACTATGATGACTGGCATACATACATTATTCAGTTAATCATCATAATAGGCAAAGTACACATGATTATTAACTTTTGGGGCTCTTGAAAAAAAACAAGAATTAGGGAAATCAGTTTACATGCTCACACTCATGACAAAATTTAGAAATTATATAGAGACAGAATTGTAATTAGATCTTTAATTCCAAAGTGCAGTTTGTTAAACCATTATGAAATATTTCTAATTAAGTAAATGGATAGATGGTGGCAGGCAGATGATGATCATTGGATATAAGGATGATAGAGATGGTGCTAGATGGTAGATAGATGATAGATGATGATAGATAGATAGATGATAGATAGATAGATGATAGATGATAGATGAAAGGGCTAATTTAGAAAATAATCAACAATCTAATGCCTGATGCCACACCTAGGATATAAGTGATGAACTTTTTTTTGAATGAATAAATAAATATATGATTGAAAATTTGACATTCTTATTTCATAAATGCAAAAGCTTTTTCAAGAAATGAACCCATGAAGCTTTTTGAATATACCTTTAAAATAAAATTATGATTTTTCAACCATATTTTATGTTTTTCAAAGTTTAAAGGGAAAAATACTGCAATTGAGCAAAAATAGAAATAAATGAAGTAACAGTAATTCACACTGAACAAATCACAGGGTTAATAATCTAAGATACAGAAACAATTAGTGAATAACTCTTTAAATTGTCGTGCTCTGATCACTGAATGTCCATGAGATATATTCTAAAGAGTAAAGGTGGTGGGTAATAAGGAGAGCACGTACTGCATGGAGCACTGGGTGTGATGCCAAAACAATGAACACTGTTATGCTGTAAATAAACAAAAAAAAAACAAAAACAAAAACAAAAACAAAAAAAAACAAAAAAAAGAGTAAAGGGATGAAAAATCTTTAATTTCTTTGTTACTGATGATGGTACTGATAGAGTCATTCTGATTTCACTTTATACAAATTTTAGCATTGGGTAAATTAGTAAATATTTTGAGGTTGACAACTAGGAATCTATGGAGAAAAAGAGAGGGAGGAGACTCAAATATAAATCAGAAAATAATTCAGAGTGGTGGATTAGAATAAATGAAACAAGATGGGATTGGGAGGGAGACAAACCATAAATGACTCTTAATCTCACAAAACAAACTGGGGGTTGCTGGGGGGAGGTGGGATTGGGAGAGGGGGAGCGGGCTATGGACATTGGGGAGGGGAGGCGAACCATAAGAGACTATGGACTCTGAAAAACAACCTGAGGGTTTTGAAGGGTCAGGGGTGGGAGGTTGGGGGAACAGGTGGTGGGTGATGGGGAGGGCACGTTTTGCATGGAGCACTGGGTGTTGTGCAAAAAGAATGAATACTGTTACGCTGAAAAAATAAATAAATAAAAAGGGAAAAAAAATAAAAAAATAATAAAAAAAAAAAGAATTAGAGACAGCAATGTCAACTAATGATTTCTTAATGAATTTTTTTCCTGTGTCCTTCGAAAGATCCTAGAGAGCTTTTGAAAGCATTACCATGCCTAAAAGCAAGGGGAACATTCCAAAATACCAGAGGAGCCAAAATATTCTACTGATCCCACCTTGTTTTTCTGACTTCTGCATACTGGATTGGTCCAAGGTTCAGTCTATGGATCTGTTCTCTCTTCTTTCTCTGCTTATTCCCAAAGTCCTCTTATTCAGTCTCAACTTTTAAAACTTCATTTATTTGCTGGAATTTAACCACATCTCACTATTTTCATGACCACTTTTATGCTTAAAATCACCCTTATTTTTATTCTGACATTTTACTATTTTAGTAGGCAAACATGTTGAGATTAAACACCTACCATATGAGAAACTAGAACATCAGTCTATGTAATTCGGGGGGGAGGGGGCTTAAATTTTCAACTTTAGTTAATAGACTATTAACATTTTGGTAAAAATTAGCATTTTATGTAACAGATGCAAACACATCACTGCGGGTTTTTCTGCCCAGATTTTATATTTCTCAGTCTCAAAAATGGCATTAAAACAACTGTCTAATCATTTGGGGGAAATTCTATATGCTCATGCCTTATACCAACTATAATCCAACAGTATAGATACTAATATGAGTAAGTTATAAAGTTATTGGAAGAAAGTACTAGTAGGGCAACTGGGTAGCTTAGTGGGTTAAAGCCCCTGCCTTCGGCTCCGGTCATGATCCCTGGTTCCTGGAATCAAGCCCCGCATTGGTCTTTCTGCTCAGCGGGAAGCTTGCTTCCCCTCTTCTCTCTGGCTGTCTCTCTGCCTACTTGTGATCTCTGTTAAATAAATAAATGGACATTGGGGAGGGGAGGCGAACCATAAGAGACTATGGACTCTGAAAAACAACCAGAGGGTTTTGAAGGGTCAGGGGTGGGAGGTTGGGGGAACAGGTGGTGGGTAATGGGGAGGGCACGTTTTGCATGGAGCACTGGGTGTTGTGCAAAAAGAATGAATACTGTTACGCTGAAAAAATAAACAAAATGAAAAAAAAAAACTTTAAAAAAAATACAAGTAAATATATGACAAGATCAGAATAAGTAAACCTCTCAAGTAATGGCAACAGATTCAGAAATAATAAGACAAAAGAATTATATTTTACCACATAGTAACCAAATTTTCTGTATACCACCACCACCCTAAATTATATTAAATGTCAAATAACAAATCATTAAATAGGATTTGTAATAGATAAGACTTGCACAGACTTAATATCCTGAATATATGTGAATATTTTAGAAAAGGATAAAGAATCACTTTTATTCAAAAATAATGAAAGGAGAGTAATAGTATTTTCATAAATAAAGCATAAATTGCCAATAAACATATCAAAAATTGTTGTATATCTTTAGCAATAAAAATGTGAATTAAAGTGAACAAAAGAACAAAATATTATTTGGATCATCATATTGGCAAAGACAATACATTGATAATGCATCTTGTATTATTAATGCATCTTCTAATCTCCAAGGACGCTATCCCAATTCCCACATGCATCAGCTAGCTTTTGTTTTGTTTTATTTTTCTATGTTAATTACACTTTACATCCTTGAGTGTCTTTAAAGTAGGGTCACCAAAGACACTTTTCCTTTTAACTTAGTTGATCTTACCTATATAACAGGCTGAATATGTAAATCATCCTCAATCCTATCTTGGTGAAACTTTCAGAAACCCTCCCCATGCTAACATTCTTTGGTCAAACCATCAACTTTTCAAAAATCAAAGAGAATTTCTAGTTTTCCTTTGCCATTTACTAGTCTTTCTTTCTATGTAGCCAGTCAGATTATGCAGAAATGGTTCCTTAATAATTTAGACAGATATTATATAATTCATGATAAATGTTAGCCCTAGAGAAATAAAAAATTTATATAGCTTGTGTATGCATTTCCACTGCCACCTTTGACTGAAAGTTAAGTGAGAAAGCGAGGCTATATTACATTCATGTCACTACTGATAGTTCTTATTTAACTGTAAGTTCTACTAAGGATCTCTGTGGATAAAAATTGGAGCATGAACAAGACACCAAAGTGTAAGTATGTTCATATTTCTCAAATCAATTATTTTCTTTTATGAAATTTGGAAAAATATTTAAAATATTTCCTGTCACTTTCCTATGTGTGTGTATCATCTATCTATCCATCTATCTATCATCTATCTCTCTACATTTATATACAAACACATGTTTATGAAGGTTTGTGTACTTTTAAAAATTTAGACAGTTCATAAGGATATGAGAAATTAACTTCATTTCCAATACCATTTATTTACTAAGAATATTAATCATGGGATCAAATGAAGAAGTTTCTAAGCTTGCTTTACGAACTGGTTCATATGTGAGCAATAAAATGGTTAGACTTGAAAGGCATATAATGCGGTATCTATTGCCCTAATTGCCAACATATGTGCACACACACACTCACACATGTAATCTAAATTGTACAATTACATCTTTTCACTTAATAAAACTTGGTTGACATTTCACCTAAGAAAACCTTTTTTTAAACAAATGCTTTTTACTGTCTACTTATATTAAACAAAAATTAGTAAGTTACAACTGCAAAAATTTATTTGTCAGAATGTTTCTGAGGCATGTTTCTGAGCAAAGTAACTAGAAGGACAAAAGGTTGCTTTGCATCCTGAGATAATACCCAAGATCAGCAGGAACTTTTGTTGGAGGTTACAATAGGTAATGAAAGGAAGATGACTGTAAGAAGAAAGGAGGGTGGGCTCTGGGTGACAGTTCCATGTTTCTCACATAGGCTACTGCAGATTTTTCAAGTGTGCAACTGCAGAACATTTAAAAAGTTTTTTGCCCATGAGTGTATTTCATTGTTTGTCCTCTCTGATAATGTCCAGAAATTCAGAAGGCTACTTTTTGTAACAAAGTTTCCATCTGAGACCACTCTGTCAAACAAGGAATCCAAGAACAGGCTTTGGTTGAAACTAGCCATCTAATACCACACCATCCAACAGAAATGCTAATTCCAGTCTACCTGGACTACAGTCTAAGAAGTTTGCCCTATATCCTGTCAGTAAAATTGAAGAGTATCCCCACGTAATTAAGGGACTTTCTAGTAACAGGTTCAGGTAAATATAATACAACAGAAAAATTATCATTACCTCCTATCTAGAACTTTTTAAAGACTTTGTTAACGTATACTTATTTGTTATGATCTTTATTTTTTCATATGGTCTATATTAGATTTTAAATGAAAAGTTCCATGGAGTTGTGATCACTAGAGAGGATTAAACACCCAGCCTGAGGGACTATACTCTAATACTCAAAAATTAGGCCACCAAATAGTCAAAGGAGCATGATACAAATTCTTATATTAAAGAAAGAACCTTTAACATTGGTGTAGTATCTTGTAAATGAACCACAGGAATAACAGGACTTCTATTAAACAGAAATTTGAAATAGAATAAAGAATATATTCTGGTCTTTGTAAATATCTGTGTGTTTAATTAATATACTGAGAAACTATCATATTTCAAAAATGTAATAAGATCTGAGTGATAAGATCTGAGTCTACTACTGAGTAAGATAGCCCCTGCTCTCAAGATTGTCACAGTCTAATTGGGTGACAAACAGTAAAGAAGCTATTCAATGCACCTGTGAAGTAGGGGTGATGGACATAGGAATACAGTGGAGATTTAGCCAGAATAATCTGCAGAAATTGAGATGGTATCTCAGAACTTCTTCTTTTTTAATATATAATTTATTTTCAGCATAACAGTATTCATTGTTTTTGCACCACACCCAGTGCTTCATGCAATACATGCCCTCCCTATTACCTACCACCTGTTCCCCAACCTCCCACCCCCCGCCCCTTCAAAACCCTCAGGTTGTTTTTCAGAGTCCATAGTCTCTCATGGTTCATCTCCCCTTCCAGTTTCCCTCAACTCCCTTCTCTCCATCTCCCCATGTCTTCCATGTTCTTTGTTATGCTCCACAAATAAGTGAAACCATATGACACTTGACTCTCTCTGCTTGATTTATTTCACTCAGCATAATCTCCTCCAGTCCCATCCATGTTGCTACAAAAGTTGGGTATTCATCCTTTCTGATGGAGGCATAATACTCCATTGTGTATATGGACCACATTTTCCTTATCCATTTGTCCGTTGAAGGGCATCTTGGTTCTTTCCACAGTTTGGCGACTGTGGCCATTGCTGCAATAAACATTGGGGTACAGATGGCTCTTCTTTTCGCTATATCTGTATCTTTGGGGAAAATACCCAGCAGTGCAATTGCAGGGTCATAGGGAAGCTCTATTTTTAATTTCTTGAGGAACCTCCACACTGTTCTCCAAAGTGGCTGCACTAACTTGCATTCCTACCAACAGTGGAATAGGGTTCCCCTTTCTCCACATCGTCTCCAACACACGTTGTTTCCTGTCTTGCTAATTTTGGCCATTCTAACTTGTGTAAGGTGATATCTCAATGTGGTTTTAATTTGAATCAATAATAGAAGAGAGAAGAACCACATGGTCCTCTCAATTGATGCAGAAAAAGCATTTGACAAAATCCAGCATCAGTTTCTGATTCAAATTCTTCAAAGTAAAGGGATAGAGGATACATTCCTGAACTTCATAAAATCTATCTATGAAAGACCCACAGCAAATATCATCCTCAATGGGAAAAAGCTTGCAGCCTCCCCGTTGAGATCAGGAACAAGACAAGGATGACCACTCTCACCACTCTTGTTCAACATAGTATTAGAAGTCCTAGCAATGGCAATCAGACAACAAAGAGAAATAAGAGGTATCCAAATTGGCAATGAAGAAGTCAAACTCTCTCTCTTTGCAGATGACATAATTCTTTATATGGAAAACCCCAAAGACTCCACCCCCAAACTACTAGAACTCATACAGCAATTCAGTAATGTGGCAGGATAAAAAGTCAATGTACAGAATTCAGCGGCTTTCTTATACACTAACAATGAAAATACAGAAAGGGAAATTAGGGAATTGATTCCATTTACTATAGCACCAAGAACCATAAGATACCTGGGAATAAACCTAACCAAAGAGGTAAAGGATCTGTACTCGAGGAACTACAGAACACTCATGAAAGAAATTGAAGAAGACACAAAAAGATGGAAGACCCTTCCATGCTCTTGGATGGGAAGAATAAACATTGTTAAAGTATCTATACTGCCTAGAGTAATCTATACTTTTCATGGCATTCCGATCAAAATTCCACTGGTATTTTTCAAAGAGCTGGAGCAAATAATCCTAAAATTTGTATGGAATCAGAAGAGACCCCGAATTGCTAAGGAAATGTTGAAAAACAAATACAAAGCTTGTGGCATCACATTACCTGATTTTAAGCTTTACTACAAAGCTGTAATCACCAAGGCAGTGTGGTACTGGCATAAAAACAGACACATAGACCAGTGGAACAGAGTAGAGAGCCCAGATATGGACCCTCAACTCTATGGTCAAATAATCTTGGACAAAACCGGAAAAAATATACAGTGGATAAAAGACAGCCTCTTCAATAAATGGTGCTGGGAAAACTGGATAGTGATATGTAGAAGAATGAAACTCAACCATTCTCTTACACCGTACACAAACTCGAAATGGATAAAAGACCTCAACGTGAGACAGGTATCCATCAGAATCCTAGAGGAGAACATAGGCAGTAACCTCTTCGATATCAGCCACAGCAACTTCTTTCAAGATAGTTCTCCAAAGGCCAAAATTGGGAATGCAAGTTCTCAAAAGCAAAAATGAACTTTTGGGACTTCATCAAGATCAAAAGTTTCTGCACAGCAAAGGAAACAGTCAACAAAGCAAAGAGGCAACCCACAGAATGGGAGAAGATATTTGCAAATGACAGTATAGACAAAAGTTTGATATCCAGGCTCTATAAAGAACTCCTCAAACTCAACACACACAAAACAGATAATCATATCAAAAATGGGCAGAAGATATGAACAGACACTTCTCCAATGAAGACATACAAATGGCTATCAGACACATGAAAAAATGTTCATCATCACTAGCCATCAGAACTTATTCTATATGCAGTGAGGACGATGTATTAAAATGATCAAAACAGGAGTCAGGAACTCCAGTTAGAATACGAAATTTTCATATTGATAATGAGATCAAAGTGATCTGAAGTATGGTAGAAGCAGAAGGAATGAAAAAAATGGACTATTTTGTAATACATTAAAAGTGTAGAGTCTAAACAGATTGGCCTTATCCATATATGGGCAATAGGGTGGAAGGAGGCCTTCTAAAAGAAGAGTAATAACAGCAAATTAAGGAAGAGCAGTGATGGTAGATTAGTGGATAAAGATGCCAGATTTCAGTAGCCTGAGTAATGAGTGAAAGATAGAGGGGTAGAAAAAGAACAGATAATCAGGTTAAAAGATGGGCAGGAGATATGAGCACACACTTCTCCAATGAAGACATACAAATGGCTAACAAACACATGAAAAAATGTTCATCATCATCAGCCATCAGGGAGATTCAAATCAAAACCACATTGAAATACCACCTTACTCCAGTTAGAATGGCAAAGATTAACAAGGCAGGAAACAACAAATGTTGGAGAGGATGTGGAGAAAGGGGAGCCCTCCTACATTGTTGTTGGGAATGCAAGTTGGTACAGCCACTTTGGAAAACAGTATGGCGATTCCTCAAACAATTAAAAATAGAGCTACCCATTGACCTGGCAATTATGCTACTGGGTATTTATCCCAAAGATACAGATGCAGTGAAAACAAGGGCCATCTGTACTCCAATGTTCATAGCAGCAATGTCCACAATTGCCAAACTGTAGAAAGAGCCAAGATGCCCTTCAACAGGTGAATGGAAAAAGATGATATGGTCCACATATGCAATGGACTATTACTCAGCAATCAGAAAGGATGAATACCCAACAATTGCATCAACATGGATGGAACTGGAGGAGACTATGCTGAGTGAAATAAAGTCAAGCAGAGAGAGTCAATTATCGTTTGGTTTCACTTACTTGTGGAATTTAAGGAATAATATGGAGGACATTAGGAGAAGGAAAGGAAAAGTAAAGTGCAGAAAATTCGCAAGGGAAGAAAAAGTGTGAGAGGCTGTGGACTCTGAGAAGCAAATTGTGGGTTTTAGAGGGGAAGAGGATGGGAGGATGGGTGAGTCTGGTGGTGGGCATTAAGGAGGGCACCTATTGCATGGAGCACTGGCTGTTATATGTAAACAATGAATCATGGAACACTACATCAAAATCTAATAACATATTGTATGGTGACTAACATAATACAAAAGAAAAGAAAAGAAGAGAAGAAAAAAAAGAGAGAGAAGAGATGCGATGAAAATATATATGTTGACTAGGAGAATTCATTGAAACGGCATGGTCTTTGAAATTCAGTGATTGGATGTTAACTTGAACTATTCTAATGCATACAACCTGTGCCAAGCATGACCTCACATTGTAGTAGACTGAATATATAAAAAAAGAGTTTGGTGCGTTACTAAGCAGTGTAGAAATAAGGAACTATTACAGAATACTAAAGTGTCAGATGAATTGGTATTAGGGTCTGCCTTTTTTTTTAATTGTTAAATTTTGCAATAGTTTAATATTATAGAAAAATGAACAAACTATAAGGGCACAGTTCTAGACATGGAGATAGAACATTAACTGTATCATCTAAGCCATATATATACCTAGGCCAGTTCCATACATGCCTCATAATCCTCCCTGAATAGAGGAACTATCCTTATTTCTAACTCCATAGATTAGTTTCACTTATTTTTGAAATGTGTGTAAATGAAATTATTTTCTACATATTCTTTTGTGTCTTGCTTCTTCACTCAAAATGATGTTTTGGAGAACTTCTCATGCTATTGAATGTAACAATATTATTTTTACCTTCATTGTTATGTCCTTCCTTTTTATGAATATATCACAATTTAAAAACTGATTCTACCACTAATGGACTTTGATGTTTCAAGTTCTTTGGGTTATTGGGAATAATGAGGCTAAAACATTCTTAAACATGCATATATTTAGTGTACATATGTACACATTTTGATTGGGTAAATACCTAGGATTATAAGTTCCTCTTTCAAATATATCAGGACATCAACCTAATAAATACATTCAAAAAGTTTTCATAGTGTTTATAGGAAAGCACACTCTAATCTTCAAGATACATGGGATGGTCCATCTATTTTTAATGTCCATTATTCTCAGGATTGTACAGTAGTTGTGAATTTAACATCCTTTTCCCTAAGTACAAAATGTTCACATTTCTTATGTTCACTAGCCTTTAGATAAGCTCTTTAGCAAAGACATTAGTCTGTTATTAGGTTAGGTTTTTCTTTTCTTACTGAATTGTAGTAGATTTTATAAATTCTGGTTACAGTCCTTGATGATAATTGCAAATATCTTCTCACATTCCGTGTCTTGTCTTATTTAAATTACTTTTAGGGCACCAGCGTGGCTCAATCAGATAAACATCTCACTCTTGATCTCAGCTCAGGTTCTTCATCTCAGGGTCAAGGGATCAAGCCCCAAATAGGTCTCCGTGCTGTGCATGGAGCCTATTTAAAAACAAAAAATCACTTTTATTGAAGTACAACTTACATACAACAAAATGTACTTATTTTAAGTGTAACATTCCATTGAGTCTTGACAAATGTATGTATACATCATTAAAACTAATAGTACAATCAATATATATAAATTTCTATTATTTCTAAATGTTTGTGTTATTTCCCAGTTAATCCTCCATAGTAGAATTGGTTTATCTTTTCTAAATAAATTAAATCTTATAGTATTTTCCCTTTAAAATGTGTATATTTTCTCTTGGCATACAACTTTGAGATTTATCCACATTGCCACACAGATGAATTCTTTATGCTTTTATTACTATGTACCAAATACACCACTTTTTTTTTTCAAATACACCACTTTTTATCACTTTCCAATGGTTACTTATATTATGTTCCTCTTTTGATTATTATGAATAAAGTTGCAATTATCAACTCTTTCTAAGGACATAGGTTTTTTTTTTTTCATATCAGGTAAAGTCTTAGGGTTGGATTCAACATGTTATTTAATAGATACATTACTAATTTTATAAGAATCTGCAAAACTGTGTTCCAAAGTGGTTTTACCATTTTATATTTCCACCAGCAATATGTGAAAATTTCAACTGCCTCATGGTTTTTACCATGCTATTGTTAGTATATTTAATATTGACCATTCTAACAAATGTTTGGTAATGTTTCATTATCACTTAATTTTTATTTCCTTAATGACTAATGATGTTGAATATCTTTAATGTGCACATTTGGTATTCATGCTTCTTCCTAAGTGAAGTATATGTTCAAATCTTGAACCAGTCTTATTGGGCTGTTTTTCTTTGTGTTAGTATACTGTGTGTATATGACTATGTGTGTATACTTACACATGCATGTAACTTTGTATCTTTATTACATTATACACATAACATAGACCAATATGTATTTCATATATGTAAAGTGAAATATATCCATAATATATATGTGCATGTATATATCTATAATACATATATCCATACACTCACTCAATACTGTTTTTTTTAATTTTTTTAATTTTTTAATTTTTTATTTATTTTTTTTATTTGTTTATTTTCAGCATAACAGTGTTCATTGTTTTTGCACCACACCCAGTGCTCCATGCAGTACGTGCCCTCCCTATTACCCACCACCTGGTTCCTCAACCTCCCACACCCCCGCCCCTTCAAAACCCTCTGGTTGTTTTTCAGAGTCCATAGTCTCTCATGGTTCATTTCCCCTTCCAGTTTCCCTCAACTCCCTCTCCTCTCCATCTCCCCATGTCCTCCGTGTTCTTTGTTATGCTCCACAAATAAGTGAGACCATATAATACTTGACTCTCTCTGCTTGACTTATTTCGCTCAGCATAATCTCTTCCAGTCCCGTCCATGTTGCTACAAAAGTTGGGTATTCAACCTTTCTGATGGAGGCATAATACTCCATTGTGTATATGTACCACATCTTCCTTATCCATTCATCCGTTGAAGGGCATCTTGGTTCTTTCCACAGTTTGGCGACTGTGGCCATTGCTGCAATAAACATTGGGGTAGAGATGGCTCTTCTTTTCACTATATCTGTATCTTTGGGGTAAATACCCTGCAGTGCAATTGCAGGGTCATAGGCAAGCTCTATTCTTTTTTTTTTTTTTTTTTTTTTTCATTTTTTTTTCCCTTTTTATTTATTTTTTCAGCGTAACAGTATTCATTCTTTTTGCACAACACCCAGTGCTCCATGCAAAACGTGCCCTCCCCATCACCCACCACCTGTTCCCCCAACCTCCCACCCCTGACCCTTCAAAACCCTCAGGTTGTTTTTCAGAGTCCATAGTCTCTTATGGTTCGCCTCCCCTCCCCAATGTCCATAGCCCGCTCCCCCTCTCCCAATCCCACCTCCCCCCAGCAACCCCCAGTTTGTTTTGTGAGATTAAGAGTCATTTATGGTTTGTCTCCCTCCCAATCTATTCTTATCAATACATATCTTTAGTCAAATACATGTCTTATAAATATCCTCTCTCAGTATAGGGCATTTCTTTTCACTTCCTTTGAAACAGGTTTTTTTTTTTTTTTTTTTTTTTAAGTTTTATTTCTTTAAGTAATCACTACAACCCACGTGGGGCTTGAATTCATGACCCTAAGATCAAGAGTTGCATGCTCTTCTGACTGAGCCAGCCAGGCACCCCCTTTTCACTTTTTTTTTTTTAAGATTTTATTTATTGATTTGACAGAGAGAGATCACAAGTAGGCAGAGAGGCAGGCAGAGAGAGAGGGGGAAGCAGGCTCCTTGCTGAGAAGAGAGCCCGATGTGGGACTCAATCCCAGGACCCTGAGATCATGACCTGAGCCGAAGGCAGTGGCTTAACCCACTGAGCCACCCAGGTGCCCCCCCTTTTCACTTTTTAATGGTAACTTTTGACAAGCAATTTTTTAAATTAGGTCTATGCTCTATTTCAAGCTTATTTTTCATTATGTTCACTTTTATCCATATGAATATCTTATTGTAGCAACACCATTTGTGAGAAGGCATTAATTTTCCCCTCAGTTTGCCCTATGTTAGTCTATTTCAGAACACATTATTCTAGTCCAATGAGTTTTATGTTTATACATATCTCAATGTCAGTTTTTTGAAGTTTACATTGTATTGCTATACTATAATAATTCGTTCAATTGATGCCAAGTGTTTCCTGTTTAAATGATGTTGTAAATGACATTTTTAAATTATCGAGTTCAAATGCTCAACATTGTTATACAGAAATACAATTTTATATATATTGACACTACTGTGCTTTTCTAAACTCATTTATTTTTTTTGTTTAAATTCAAAAAGCCAACTTGTAGTCCATCATTATTTTCATATGTAATGTTCAATAACTTATCAGTTTTGTATAACACCCAGTGCTCATCACATTTTGTGCCCTCCTGAATGCCCATCACCCAATTAACCACTCATTTATTCAAGGAGTATCTTGTAGGTCATTTAGGATTCTTTATCAACCCAATCCTGTTATCAAAGGAAGATGATTTAACTCCTATCTTCCTAATCACAATGTCATCTTTTTCTCACCTTGTTTCGTAGGTTAGGAACTCCAACACATTGTTGAACATGAGCTATGAGGTAGTTATCCTTGTATAGATCATGATTTTAGAGGAGAGCTTGCAGACTTTTCTTCTAATATTTGATATAAGCTGACGTTTCATTTATAACTAGGTTTATAACTATGTTTATAACTAGGTGTCCTTTATCACATTGAGACCGTTTCCACTGCTTCTACTTTAATGAGAATTTATCAGCATAAACAAGTACTGAATTTTGTCAATTTTTTTTTTCCTGAGGGGCACTTGGGTGGCTCAGTTGATTGATTAATCTGTGCCATTATATTTGAAGTGAAGTATTCAAATACAACACCTAGGTGGGACATTTTTAAAAAACACATTCTAATAATCTCTGTCTTTTAACTAGTGATGTATGTTTTGATCCCTTATACAAGGTTAGCTTTTATGTTTGGACTTTTGTTAATCATTTTGTTATTTGATTTTTGTTTGTTCTCCTTGTTTTTTCTTTTGTTTCCCATTTCCTGCCTTAAAATTAACAACCCTAGTGTTTCATTTTACTTTATAATGTGTTTTTGACTATACCATTTCTTAAAAGTTTGTGTGTGAATTATAGTATACACAGTAAACATTTTACAGTTTACATATTTCTCAGTAAACATTTCACTTAGAATTAATTTTTACCACTGGAAGTAGAATATAGAAAATGTATTACTTTCTAGGACCCTTCACTCTTTCCCTTTTTATTGCAGATACAATTATATTATGTTTATATACATCAGAAGTTCCACCAGATAATGTTATAAATTTTGCTTTCAACAATCAGTTTTATGAAAGGATTTGTATAGAATTGGTGTTTTTGTTTGTCTTGAATATTTAGTAGAAATCTACAATCAAGCCATATGAACCTGAAGTTCTCTTGATAGGATGATTGAACTATGTATTTGTTAACTTTAATAAATACAGGGCTGTATGGGATAGATATTTCATCATTAATTAGCTTTGGTCAATTGTATCTTTCAAAGAATTTGTTTATTTCATTTAAGTTGCCAAATCTACTCTGCAGATGTTTTCAAAATATTTTATTTGAATCTTCTTAATATCTGTATAATCTCTAATGATGTTATTGCTCTTATTCCTGATAAATATTTTCTTTTCTTTTTTCCAGCTCAGTCCCACAACAGTTTTTTTTTAATATTTTATTTATTTGACAGAGAGAAATCACAACTAGGCAGAGAGGCAGGCAGAGAGAGAGGAGGAAGCAGGATCCCCACGGAGCAGAGAGCCCGATGTGGGGCTCAATCCCAGGACTCCGAGATGATGACCCAAGCGGAAGGCAGAGGCTTTAACCAACTGAGCCACCGAGACACCCCTCATTTCACATTCTTAAAAATATAGCTGTGCTCAAGTGAATTTAAGATTTGATTTGGGAATTAAGAACCCAAGAATAGGGAAATTACATTTTATTTTATTTATTTTTTTGCTTTTGTAATTTAATTTATTTATTTTTTTCAGCGTAACAGTATTCATTGTTTTTGCACAACACCCAGTGCTCCATGCAAAACGTGTCCTCCATATTGCCCACCACCTGTTCCCCCAACCTCCCACCCCTGACCCTTCAAAACCCTCAGGTTATTTTTCAGAGTCCATAGTCTCTTATGGTTCACCTCCCCTTCCAATTTTTTTTTATAAACATATAATGTATTTTTATCCCCAGGGGTACAGGTCTGTGAATCGCCAGGTTTACACACTTCACAGCACTCACCATAGCACATACCCTCCCCAATATCCATAACCCCCTCCCCCTCTCCCAATCCCACCTCCCCCCAGCAACCCCCAGTTTGTTTTGTGAGATTAAGAGTCATTTAAGGTTTGTCTCCCTCCCAATCCCATCGTGTTTCATTTATTCTTCTCCTATCCCCTTAACCCCCCTTGTTGCTTCTCCATGTCCTCATATCAGGGAGATCATATGATAGTTGTCTTTCTCTGATTGACTTATTTCACTAAGCATGATACCCTCTAGTTCCATCCACATTGTCGCAAATGGCAAGATTTCATTTCTTTTGATGGCTGCATAGTATTCCATTGTGTATATATACCACATCTTCTTTATCCATTCATCTGTTAATGGACATCTAGGTTCTTTCCATAGTTTGGCTATTGTAGACATTGCTGCTATAAACATTCGGGTACACGTGCCCCTTCGGATCACTATGACCCCACTATGCTGGGTCATAGGGTAGTTCTATTTTCAACATTTTGAGGAACCTCCATGCTGTTTTCCAGAGTGGTTGCACCAGCTTGCATTCCCACCAACAGTGGAGGAGGGTTCCCCTTTCTCCACATCCTCGCCAGCATCTGTCATTTCCTGACTTGTTAATTTTAGCCATTCTGACTGGTGTGAGGTGATATCTCATTGTGGTTTTGATTTGTATTTCCCTGATGCTGAGTGACGTGAAGCACTTTTTCATGTGTCTGTTGGCCATCTGGATGTCTTCTTTGCAGAAATGTCTGTTCATGTCCTCTGCCCATTTCTTGATTGGATTGTTTGTTCTTTGGGTGATGAGTTTGCTAAGTTCCTTCTGGACTTCAAGCTCTATTACAAAGCTGTCATCATCAAGACTGTATGGTACTGGCACAAAAACAGACACATAGATCAGTGGAACAGAATAGAGAGCCCAGAAATAGACCTTCAACTCTATGGTCAACTAATCTTCAACAAAGCAGGAAAGAATGTCCAATGGAAAAAAGACAGCCTCTTCAATAAATGGTGCTGGGAAAATTGGACAGCCACATGCAGAAAAATGAAATTGGACCACTTCCTTATACCACACACGAAAATAGACTCAAAATGGATGAAGGACCTCAATGTGAGAAAGGAATCCACCCACAACAGTTTTATTGTTATTTATCCCTTCTACGAATCAGCTCTTGATTCCTTTGAACTTCTCTCTTGCTTTGTTGTTTTCTTTTTCTTCGCATTTCCCTTATTGTTTCCTTTCTTCTGTTTATATAATTTCTCTTTGACTTTTTACATGTAGATTGCCTAAAACATCAAAAGTAGCAATGAGAAATCACACAGCAATAACAACATTCATCTTGTTGGGACTTACAGAGGACCCCCAGCTGCAAGTGTTCCTTTTCATCTTCCTATTTCTCACCTATGTGCTGAGTATTACTGGAAATCTGACCATTATTATTCTGACATTCATGGACTCTCATCTTAAAACACCTATGTATTTTTTTCTTCGAAACTTCTCCACCTTAGAAATATCATTCACCACAGTATGTATTCCCAGATTCCTGTACAGTATATTAACAGGAGACAAAACCATTACTTATAATGCTTGTGCTAGTCAAATATTTTTTATTGGGCTTTTTGGGGCCACAGAATTTTTTCTCCTAGCAGCTATGTCCTATGACCGCTATGTGGCCATCTGCAAACCCCTTCATTACGTGACCATCATGAACAACAAAGTCTGTACCATTCTCATCCTCTGCTGCTGGATCTCTGGACTGATGATCATCATCACACCTCTCGGTATGGGCCTCCAGCTGGAATTCTGTGACTCCAACGCTATTGACCATTTTGGCTGTGATGCATCTCCTCTTTTTAAGATTTCATGCTCAGATACTTGGTTTATAGAGCAGATGGTTATAATCTGTGCAGTGTTGACATTCATTATTACTCTGATAGGTGTCATTCTTTCCTACACATTTATCATCAGGACAATTCTAAGATTCCCTTCTGCTTCTCAAAGGAAAAAAGCTTTCTCTACCTGTTCTTCTCACATGATTGTTGTTACCATCACATATGGCAGCTGTATTTTCATCTACATCAAGCCTTCTGCCAAAGAAGAAGTGGACATCAATAAAGGAGTATCGGTGCTCACCACATCTGTTGCCCCTTTGCTGAACCCTTTCATTTATACTTTGAGGAACAAGCAAGTGAAACAAGCTTTCAGTGACACAATAAAAAAAATTGCTCTTCTCTTACACAAGTAAGAACACATGGAATTTGAAAACTCAATGAGAGCAATGACTTGTTCCATAACATTTTTTCCTGGAAGTCTTAACTAGTTCACTAAGGTTAACTAGCCTCAAAATCGTTTAAATCTTGATTTGTGAATCTACTTGAAACAAATAATTTCTTTCTCTCTTTAATCTCAATCAAAACTGTTTCCTCCATTGAAGGAACATGAGAATTTCTTTCCAAAAAATAAAATCCTCTCTCACCTCTCACTAAGCTTTTCTTTATTATTCAAAAAGAAATTATATAACATATTATATATAGTGTCTGTGGGTACATGAAATTTTTAGATCAATACTTTTTCTAAACTCTTTTAATTTGCACATATAAATGTGCCAAAAGAAACACGTGAAATATAGGAAAAATATGTATCTTTGTTTTAAGATATTAAAAAGATGAGCTTTAAAATAAACTCAAAATGGGCATATTAAGTAAAATTGAAATATAATCAAAGTAAGAAAGTAAATACCAGGAATGTGGAAACAAATATGATACATGAAAGATATAAGGAAACCAGAATATTTAGATTTTCTTAAAGAAACAGAAAAATTTAGACCACAATTGCTTGACAATAATATGCAATCATTCATACATGCATGCACAAGCACAAAGAATGAAACAGGATAAAAAATAAGAGGAATTTTGCTTCCATCTGTGTCAGCGTAATTACTTTGAGCCCATGTTTTCTGCTTTAAATCATCATAAAACTGAATCAATTTTAAGAAGAAATTTGAAAACAAGCAGCTCAAAACCAGGTCTTTCTATAAAAGGAAAAGTCAAAAAAATATGTCCACAATTAGCACTCGCTCAGTCCACAGTATGAGATAGAGACTAAGCTCAAAATGATTGTCTCTCGAACTTGAGTTGGCAAAGATCAAGTCAGCTGCACTGGTCAGTAAGCTCAGGTCAGTACTGTATTGACCTGAGATCTGGGCAGGCGTTATTCATTTATGCCTTGGCTGAGGAATTGACTGAACATTTACAGGTTTACCAGTGATAAAGCTGAGAGTTCAACAGAGATAGTAGAGGCCAACCAGTCTGCAACCTTGCAGTTTGGGCCCAGAGAAAGAGAAGAGACATTGTTAACATCTCTACAAACCATAGCCTTCTAACTAGACAGCAGGAAAGCCCTTAGGAGTACCTTAGGAGTAAGGACTGCATTATAGAACAAGAGTCAGAAAATTAAGGTCTGAGGGTAAAATCTATCCATCATTGGTTCAAGTAAATAAAGTTTTATTGAGACATGCCCATTCCCACTCATCTCCACATTGTCTATGGCTGCTTTTTTTTTTTTTTTTTTTTTTTTTAAGATTATTTATTTATTTATTTGAGAGAGAGAGATCACAAGTAGGCAGAGAGAGAGGGAAAAGCAGGCTCCCTGCTGAGCAGAGAGCCTGACACGGGACTTGATCCCAGGACTCAGAGATCACGACCTGTGCTGAAGGCAGAGGCTTAACCCTGACCCACCCAGGCGCCCCAATAACGAAGTTATTAAATAGGTATGTATATAATGCCAGTTATTGGCAGCCTACTTCAAGATCAGAAATAATCTTACTCCATACATATTATTTCTATAACTGCACTTAAATCATTACCATGTGCTATTTGTTTTGCAGTGAACCTTGAATGTGTGCTGTTAATGTACCAAATATGTTCAAAAATAAGGTGGTACTCCTTCAAAAGTTACAGGAAATTAATGGGCAAGAAATTATTTTGCTTAGTTAAATGCATTAAATGGCATTCTCTTGTCAGTAAAATGGAGAAAGGGGGCTAAGAGTAATAGGTAAAAAAATTTAGTAAGTTGAAACTAAGTACATTCAAAATTGGGTACTCAATTTTTAATTGGTAGTTGGTTATATTGCTGATTTTGTATAAAAATTAACAAAGGGTTGCTGATAAAGCTCTGTGAACCAAAGTTGCTTATTTTAGTTCATTAAGGCAGCTCAGGTATTTTTTACATAACGTGTATATCTTGCCATTTTAAGTTGCAGTTACTGTTATCATATCTGGTGTACATAAAGAGCTGGCACTGAATTCCAGTCAAATTATAGTAATATAGATCAGTTAGTTTTGTTGGTTTCTGAATAATAGCGTTGTTTCATCGCTCTGTATTTCCTAAGGAAGTATAAGGCTTCTAGCTCTTTCATTACAAATTCACCCCGTCCAATAAGTTCTTTGATCTTCTCTGGGTCCTTCACATCTTTGTTTTTTAGGAAAACATTCTTCAGACGCCTTTTAAAATAGTCTGCTCCTTTTGGATAGTCTCGTCCAAGATACAGCAGATTTTTATAAAGATTCAGTACTTCTCCTCTTAAAGAATTGGCCATTTTCATTTATTACGGAAAGTAGCCACTTTTATACATAACATACCCAGACCGTACTTCATCGCCTCCGGATCCCTGGATCTGGAAAACAGAATAAAACGTCCCAGCGGCTGCACTCACGCACTTTTCGGCAGTCCACAGTGTCAGAGTTGAGTAGCTTAACAGAGACTTCATGGCCCAAAAAGCCAAAAATATTTACTACATAGTCTTTTACAGAAAAAGTTTGCTCATCTCTGGTGTAGAATCTACTTTTCCATTTTTACAGTTTTGTATCATTTGGGAAGAAATAATGAGAGGCAAGTTGCTAAACAGATACATTGTCTTCATCTACCAAGATGTCTCCAGAAAGTAATTTTTAATCTTGGCCAGCCTAAAGAATTGAGTTAGTCCATCCCTCTACAATCTTCCCTTTTGTCCATGACTATATTTCAAAACAGATTTTGAAAGAATGAAAATTTGGGGAAGCCTGTCTAGATCTCACACTAACTCAAGTTAAAACCACATCAATGTTTTATAACAAATTGGGAATCCACTTGTTTGTCATTTAATAGAAAATTTTGTTCACCCCACCAATTCCTATAAATCTCAAATCTCACCTCAACTGTTGGAAAAATACTTTACTCCCGAATGTGCAATTCAAAATCAAGCCATAGTAGTATATTTCCTAGGGCTACTGATTTTGAAGTAAGGCCATCCATGTGATTTGTCCATCATTTGGCTTTAGTATGTGCCTTAAGTGTAAGGCACCTCCCTAAATTTGGATAGACTCTCAAGTGCTGTTTGGCTGAGTCATTCCAACTACGCTTACCCAGCAACCATATAAAAGTAGCCTATCATTTCTTGCCCAAAGCCACATTAATTGAAGAGACCATCCAAGATGAAAATTATTGAGACTAGTTCTTCTTAAATACTACTGGAAATTTTAACTTTTTTTAAAATCGAGTACATTTACTAATCCTTAAGTTGTATCTTGTCTCATGTATATAAAAAAATCTGTTTTATCCTAGCAATTTAGATATTGGAACTGTTTCAAAATTAAAATAAAATTCAATATTATAGTCTGAATATTAAGATTATTGAAAGCTGACATTTGATTGTCCCTCTTTAACAAAATATTAACATTTCTAATTTTATACTTTATAAACCAAAATAGATAAATAGCACATATTTGTTATATACATTGACCTTCTATTTACTGGTTTAAAGTAGCCAGTTTATGATATGAACACTTAAAAAAGAGGGGAATAACCAACAAATCTGTTCATAAAGACTACTTGGAAATTTTGCTAATCAAAAAGGTTCAGATTGGAAGATATGAATTGACTGGTTATATTTATTACACACAGTTTATTTTTGCCTGTTTTTAAACAGGTAGGTGTTCTAGAACTTTTGATTGCTAATGAGGGACGAACTGGTTACAGATAAATTCCTGTTCTCTGGTTTGTAAATTAATGTGATATACTTTTTTAATATAAAGGAAAACACCCATTGTGCTATGCAAATTAAATTAGAATTTAATACAAGACCATACTGGCAGTATTAAGAACATAAAATGTTAAATCACTAAATTGTACACCTGAAACTAATATTACACTGTATGTTAACTAATTGGAATTTAAATAAAAACTAAAAAGAAAGAAAAAGAAAGAAAGGAAGAAAGAGTATAACGTAAAGATTTGTTCAAAGAGTAAAATTCTTAGCTTTATCTGGTACCCTAAGATTCATCAAACCCATTGAAATCCATCGGGATTTCATAAAAAGAACTGACAATTTAGGCACATAAAAAAGTCATAAGATCATACCAAAAAAAAAAAAAAAAAGAAAAGAGAGAAATACAATTTTTTTTACGGAAAACAACTCATTATTATAAACAGTACAGGATTCCTGATTAATAGCTAGAGAAAATGATGCTATACTCTAAAGCATAAGTGCAATAAGATTTAAACACTGGAACAGAGATATAGTGGCAAATTATATAATTGGGGATAAATTTATTTCAAATTATTACCTGAAAATAAAAGAAATCCTCTTCATGTGAAAATATATTATATTTCCCACTTCTAGGATTTATGTGTTTATTTCATTCGAAAACTAGAACTAGCAAGGGGAGGGAGTCAAGATGGTAGGGAAGTAGGAGGAGGCGCCATTTCAACCTGTACCCTAAAGTGAGCTGATTACCTACCAAAGAACTCCAAACACCCATGAAATCAGCCTGAGATCAGAATTATACACGTCTGGATCTCTACAGGAGCAGAAGATGCCAGTGGCAGATAAAGCAGAGTGGGAACATCGGACTGATATTGGAAGATAAACAAAAGGGGGAGGGAGCCACCAGAGGTGACTGACTGGAAAGTAATACCCCAATACGAGAGTGCCCTGCATCTGGGGACCAGCATTAACTTGGAGTCTGGTTGAAAGCACTCAAAAAAACAAAAAGAGCAAAGGATAGTGGGGGGAAATAGTGGGAATCGGGGCGGTTAGGGACAGGGACCTAAGTCCCCGGACCTAGGACATCCTCTCCTGGTGCGGAGCCAGAGAGAGTGTGGTGGAGAAATCAGGTCTTCTTCCCTGAGTCGCCAGTGCGCCTGAGCCTCCAGCGTGCCCAAGCTGCCGGCGCGCCCAAGAAAGAGTGGGGTCCAGCTCCCATGAGGGGCATGGAGCCTGGCCAGATGGCAATCCTGAAAGGCACGCCTCCCACACCCTCCCCTGGGACAGGTGCTCATAGGTGCTAGCCTGGAACTCTGGCATCTGGAAAAACCAGACATTCCCAGCCTGGGACAGCGGGAAAATCTCAGTGTGCAATCTCTGCTTGGAACCTCTCTCGCGGTCTGGAGCTGCCTAGACAGCCGCCGCTGCCCTGGTATTGTGTACAACCAGGAGCTCCTGCATCCCTAGGGACCATGACTCAGAACCCACTCTGCCAGAAGCTCTAAAGAGCATTCTGAGGCTTCTCTCTGAAAGGGAGGTCGGGGTGCAGTTTGCTTTCCTCTAAAACTCCACAAACCATCAAAAGCTGTCAAGGCAAGGGAAAACACATGAAAGAACATAAAAACCCCCAGAGAACAAAAGCCTGAAAAAAACAGTTTCCTCAGAGCCCACCCCCTTGAGGGGAGGGGAAGAACCTAACTCAGGGAACATCATTGTCTGAAAAACCCACGTAGCAGGCCCCTCCCCCAGAAAACCAACCAGGAAGGAAGAAAAAAAAAAGAAGACTACAAGAGAACAACCACCACTACTTCATAAATACAACTTTTATTTTTAACTCTTTACCAATATTTTGGTTCTTTATTTTTTTAATTTTATATTTTTTATTTGTTTATTTGCAGCATAACAGTGTTCATTGTTTTGGCATCACACCCAGTGCTCCATGAAGTACGTGCCCTCCCTATTACCCACCACCTGGTTCCTCAAACACCCACCCCCCTGCCCCTTCAAAAACCTCTGGTTGTTTTTCAGTCCATAGACTCTCATGGTTCATCTCCCCTTCCAGTTTCACTCAACTCCCTCTCCTCTCCATCTCCCCATGTCCCCCATGTTATTTGTTATGCTCCACAAATAAGTGAGACCATATGACACTTGACTCTCTCTGCTTGACTTATTTCACTCAGCGTAATCTCCTCCAGTCCCATCCATGTTGCTACAAAAGTTGGGTATTCAACCTTTCTGATGGAGGCATAATACACCATTGTGTATATGGACCACATCTTCCTTATCCATTCATCCGTTGAAGGGCATCTTGGTTCTTTCCACAGTTTGGCGACCGTAGCCATTGCTGCAATAAACATTAGGGTACAGATGGCCCTTCTTTTCACTACATCTGTATCTTTGGGGTAAATACCCAGCAGTGCAATTGCAGGGTCATAGGGAAGCTCCATTCTTAATTTCTTCAGGAGTCTCCACACTGTTCTCCAAAGTGGCTGCACCAACTTGCATTCCCACCAACAGTGTAAGAGGGTTCCCCTTTCTCCACATCCTCTCCAACACACGTTGTTTCCTGTCTTGCTAATTTTCGCCATTCTAACTGGTTTCAGGTGGTATCTCAATGTTGTTTTAATTTGAATCTCCCTGATGGCTAGTGATGATGAACATTTTTTCATGTGTCTGATAGCCATTTGTATGTCTTCATTGGAGAAGTGTCTGTTCATATCTTCTGCCCATTTTTTGATATGATTATCTATTTTGTGTGTGTTGAGTTTGTGAAGTTCTTTATAGATCCTGGTTATCAACCTTTTGTCTGTACTGTCATTTGCAAATATCTTCTCCCATTCCATGGGTTGCCTTTTTGTTTTGTTGACTGTTTCCTTTGCTGTGCAGAAACTTTTGATCTTGGTGAAGTCCCAAAAGTTCATTTTTGCTTTTGTTTCCTTGGCCTTTGGAGACATATCTTGAAAGAAGTTGCTGTGGCTGATATTGAAGAGGCTACTGCCTATGTTCTTCTCTAGGATTCTGATGGATTCCTGTCTCACGTTGAGGTCTTTTATCCATTTTGAGTTTATCTTTGTGTACGGTGTAAGAGAATGGTCGAGTTTCATTCTTCTACATATCGCTGTCCAGTTTTCCCAGCACCATTTATTGAAGAGACTGTCTTTTATCCACTGTATATTTTTTCCGGTTTTGTCGAAGATTATTTGACCATAGAGTTGAGGGTCCATATCTGGCCCCTCCACTCGGTTCCACTGGTCTGTAGTGTGTGTTTTTATGCCAGTACCACGCTGTCTTGGTGATCACAGATTTGTAATAAAGCTTGAAATCGGGTAACGTGATGCCGCCAGTTTTGTTTTTGTTTTTCAACATTTCCTTGGCAATTCGGGGTCTCTTCTGGCTCCATACAAATTTTAGGATTATTTGCTCCAGCTCTTTGAAAAATACCGGTGGAATTTTGATCGGAATGCCATGAAAAGTATAGATTGCTCTAGGCAGTATAGACATTTTAACAATGTTTATTCTTCCAATCCAAGAGCATGGAAAAGTCTTCCATCTTTTTGTGTCTTCTTCAATTTCTTTCATGAGTGTTCTGTAGTTCCTTGAGTACAGGTCCTTTACCTCTTTGGTTAGGTTTATTCCCAGGTATCTTATGGTTCTTGGTGCTATAGTATAGTTTTTAAACTTTTTTTAAATTTTAACTTAGTTTAGTCTAGTTTATTCTTTTTTAATTTTTATTTTCCTTTTTTTGGATTTTTTTAATTTATTTGACAGAGAGAGAGATCACAAGTAGACAGAGAGGCAGGCAGAGAGAGAGAGAGGGAAGCAGGTTCCCTACTGAGCAGAGAGCCCAATGTGGGACTCGATCCCAGGACTCTGAGATCATAACCTGAGCCGAAGGCAGGGGCTTAACACACTGAGCCTCCCAGGCACCCTAATTTTTATTTTCTAATATACATATAGAGTTAAACTTCAAGGTAATCCCCTTTCCCCAATCAATGCTACCCCTATAGGCAAACCAGTTTCTAATTCCCCTGTATCTTAGGAAAGTTGTATCCCTTAACATAAACATCAAGATACATCCAGGAAGAATCAATATAAACTTCCTCGCCCACACTGAGAATTTATAACCATTCTCCCAATTTTTCCTTCTCCAGTGTTTCTGTGAATTTGTGTTTGTCCTGATATAAATCTTATACTTGGGGTTCTTTCTGCTGAGGTTTGTCCCTTTTTTGCTTATATATATATATGGTTTTTTTTTCTCTTGTCATATATATTTATCAGTCTTTTTGTTTGTCTGTTTTTGTTTGTATACTTCATAAATCTTACCTTGGGGCCCATTTGGGCTGAGCCTTCTCTTTTATCTTCCCTTTTTTTCCTGTCTCTCTCTCTCTCTCTCCTTTTTTTTTTTCTCCTTTTCTCTTTTCCTTTTTTTTTTTCTTTCTTCTTCTCTATTTCTTTTTCTTTTCTTTTTTCTCTCCTTTGGGTGGGGAAACCTGATTGGACAGAAGTGTTCCAAGGTGCACCTTGACTGCACCACAATCGATAAATCCAGCAGCATCTGTTCAGTCATCTCGTACCAAAATGACTAGGAGGAGGAATACCCAACAGAAGAAAAATACAGAGGATGGACCTTCTGCAACAGAGCTAATGGCTATCGACATAGACAATATGTCAGAAAAGGAGTTCAGACTAACAATTATCCAGGCAATAGCTAGGTTGGAGAAAGCCATGGATGACCAAACAGAATTGATTAAGGCATAACTAAAAGCCACCAGGGATGATATTCACAATGTTAGGGCAGAACTGAAAGCCACCAGGGATGATGCTCAAAATGCTCTTAATGAGTTCCAATCTAATCTAAATTCTTTAAAAGCTAGGGTAACTGAGACAGATGATAGAATTACTGATCTGGAGGACAAACAGATAGAGAGAAAAGATCAGGAGGAAGCCTGGAACAAACAGCTCAGAAGTCACGAAAACAGAATCAGGGAATTAAATGATGCCATGAAATGTTCCAATGTCAGAATTATTGGAATCCCTGAAGGGGAGGAAAATGAAAGAATTCTAGAAGATATAGTGGAAAAAGTTGTCTATGAAAATTTTCCCAGTCTCACGAATGGAAACAACGTTCATGTACTAGAGGCAGAGAGATTTCCTCCCAAGATTTTAGATTCTCGAAAGTCCTCAAGACAACTTATAGTTAAAATGAGGAATAATGTTTCAAGACAGACCCTCTTAAAAGCAGCTAGGACAAAGAAGCTCCTTACATACAGAGGAAAGCCCATTAGAATAACGTCAGACCTTTCCACAGAGACCTGGCAAGCCAGGAAGGACTGGCAAAATATATTCAGAGTACTAAATGAGAAGAACATGCAGCCAAGAATACTCTATCCAACAAGACTGACATTTAAAATGGATGGAGAGATAAAGAGTTTCCTAGACCAGCAAGGCTTAAAAGACTATGCAACCACCAAGCTGACACTGCAGGAAATATTAAGGGGAGTCCTATAAAATAGAAAAAAATCCTAATATCATTGAATAGAAATATAGAAACAGTCTACAGACAGAAAGACTTCAAAGGTAACACAATGTCAATTAAAACCTATCTCTCAATAATCACTCTCAATGTGAATAGCCTAAATGTGCCCATAAAAGACACAGGGTTGCAGATTGGATAAAACGACAGGACCCATCTATATGTTGTTTACAAGAGACCCATTTTGAACCTAAGGATACACCCAGACTGAAAGTGAAGGGATGGAGAAGCAGCTTTCATGCCAATGGGCCTAAGAAGAAGGCCAGAGTAGCGATTCTCATATCAGATAAATTAGATTTTAAACTAAAGGCAGTAGTCAGAGATACAGAAGGACACTGCATAATTCTTAAAGGGACTATCTGCCAAGATGATCTAACAATTGTGAATATCTATGCCCCCAATATGGGAGCACCCAATTACATAAGAAAACTGTTAATCAAGATAAAGAGTCATATTGATATGAATACAATAATAGTAGGAGATCTTAATACGCCTCTCTCAGAAATAGACAGATCATCGAAGCAGAAAATTAATAAAGAAATAAGAGCATTGAATGAAACATTGGACCAGATGGACCTCATAGACATATACAGAACATTCCACCCTAAAACAACAGAATACTCATTCTTCTCAAGTGCACATGGAACCTTCTCCAGAATAGACCACATACTGGGTCACAAAGCAGGACTCAACTGAAATCAAAAGACTGACATTATTCCCTGCATATTGTCGGATCACAAGGCTTTGAAACTGGAGCTCAATCACAAGGAAAAGTTCAGAAGGAACTCAAACACCTGGAAGCTAAAGACCACCTTGCTTAAGAATGCTTGGATCAACCAGGAGATCAAAGATGAACTTAAACAATTCATGGAAACCAATGAGAATGAAGACACTTCGCTCCAAAACCTATGGGATACAGCAAAGGCGGTCTAAGGGGGAAATACATAGCCATCCAAGCCTCCCTCAAAAAAACTGAAAAATCCAGAATACACCAGCTGTCTCTCCACCTTAAAGAACTCTAGAATCAACAACAAATAAAACCAACTCCACATGCAAGAAGGGAAATAATCAAGATTAGAGCAGAGATCAATGAGGTAGAAATCTGAGATACGGTAGAACATATCAATGAAACTAGAATCTGGTTTTTTGCAAGAATCAGTAAGATCGATAAACCATTGGCCACACTAATCCAAAAGAAAAGAGAGAAAGCCCAAATTAATAAAATTATGAATGAAAAGGGAGAGATCACAACTAATACCAAAGAAATAGAAACAATCATCAGAAATTATTACCAACAGTTATATGCCAATAAGCTAAGCAACCTAGATGAAATGGATGCATTCCTGGAAAACTATAACCTCCCAAAATTGAACCAGGAAGAAATTGAGAACCTGAATAGATCAATATCTAGTAATGAGATTGAAGCAGTGATCAAAAACCTCCCAAAAAACAAGAACCCAGGACCTGACAGATTCCCTGGGGAATTCTACCAAACTTTCAAAGAAGAAATAACACCAATTCTCCTGAAGCTGTTGCAAAATATTGAAGCAGAAGGTTAACTTCCAGACTCTTTTTATGAAGCCAACATTACCCTGATCCCCAAACCAGGCAAAGACCCTACCAAAAAGGAGAATTTCAGACCAATATCACTGATGAATATGGATGTAAAGATTCTCAACAAGATCCTAGCAAACAGGATCCAGCAGCACATTAAAAAGACTATCCACCATAACCAGATGGGATTCATCCCTGGGTTGCAAGTGTGGTTCAACATTCGCAAATCAATCAATGTGATGGAACAAATCAATAAGAGAAGAGAGAAGAATCACATGGTCCTCTCAATTGATGCAGAAAAAGCATTTGACAAAATCCAGCATCTATTCCTGATTAAAATGCTTCAAATTAAAGGGATAGGGGGAACATTCCTGAACTTCATAAAATCTATCTATGAAAGACCCACAGCAAATATCATCCTCAATGGGAAAACGCTTGTAGTCTTCCTGTTGAGATCAGGAACACGACAAGGATGCCCACTCTCACCACTCCTGTTCAACATAGTATTAGAAGTTCTAGCAACGGCAATCGGACAACAATGAGAAATAAAAGGTATCCAAATTGGCAAGGAAGAAGTCAAACTCTCTCTCTTCGCAGATGACATGATTCTTTATATGGAAAACCCCAAAGACTCCACCCCCAAACTACTAGAACTCATACAGCAATTCAGTAACGTGGCAGGATACAAAGTCAATGTACAGAAATCAGTGGCTTTCTTATACACTAACAATGAAAATACAGAAAGGGAAATTAGAGAATCGATTCCATTTACTATAGCACCAAGAACCAGAAGATACCTGGGAATAAACCTAACCAAAGTGGTAAAGGACCTGTACTCAAGGAACTACAGAACACTCATGAAAGAAATTGAAGAAGCCACAAAAAGATGGAAGACCATTCCATGCTCTTGGATGGGAAGAATAAACATTGTTAAAATGTCTATACTACCTAGAGCAATCTATACTTTTAATGCCAATCCAATCAAAATTCCACCGGTATTTTTCAAAGAGCTGGAGCAAAGAATCCTAAAATTTGTATGGAATCAGAAGAGACCACGAATTGCTAAGGAAATGTTGAAAAACAAAAACAAAACTGGTGGCATCACTTTACCCAATTTCAAGCTTTACTACAATCTGTGATCACCAAGACAATGTGGTACTGGCATAAAAACAGACACATTGACCAGTGGAACAGAGTGGAAAGCCCAGATATGGACCCTCAACTCTATGGTCAAATAATCATTGACAAAACAGGAAAAAATGTACATTGGAAAAAGACACTCTCTTCAATAAATGGTGCTGGGAAACCTGGACAGTGATATGTAGAAGAATGGAACTCGACCATTCTCTTACACTGTACAGAAAGATAAACTTGAAATGGATAATAGACCTCAACGTGAGACAGGGATACATCAGAATCCTAGAGGAGAACATAAGCAGTAACCTCTTCGGTATCAGCCACAGCAACTTCTTTCAAGATATGTCTCCAAAGGCAAAGGAAACAAAAGCGAAATGAACTTTTGGACTTCATCAAGATGAAAAGCTTCTGCACAGCAAAGGAAACAGTCAACAAAACAAATAGGCAACCCACGGAATGGGAGAAGATATTTGCAAATGACAGTACAGACAAAAGGTTGATATCCAGGATCTATAAAGAACTCCTCAAACTCAACACACACAAAACAAATAATCATATCAAAAATGGGCAGAAGATATGAACAGACACTTCTCCAATGAGGACATACAGATGGCTATCAGACACATGAAAAAATGCTCATCATCACTATCCATCAGGGAGATTCAAATTAAAACAACATTGAGATATCACCTTACACCAGTTAGAATGGCCAAAATTAGCAAGACAGGAAACAACGTGTGTTGGAGAGGATGTGGAGAAAGGGGAACCCTCTTACACTGCTGGTGGGAATGTAAGTTGGTGCAGCCACTTTGGAGAACAGTGTGGAGACTCCTGAAGAAATTAAGAATGGAGCTTCCCTATGACCCTGCAATTGCACTGCTGGGTATTTACCCCAAAGATACAGATGTAGTGAAAAAAGAGCCATCTGTACCCCAATGTTTATTGCAGCAATGGCCACGGTCACCAAACTGTGGAAAGAACCAAGATGCCCTTCAACGGATGAATGGATAAGGAAGATGTGGTACATATACACGATGTATTATGCCTCAATCAGAAAGAATGAATACCCAACTTTTGTAGCAACATCGACGGGATTAGAAGAGATTATGCTGAGCAAAATAAGTCAAGCAGAGAGAGTCAAGTGTCATATGGTCTCACTTATTTGTGGAGCATAACAAAGAACACGGAGGACATGGGGAGATGGAGAGGAGATGGAGTTGAGGGAAACTGGAAGGGGAGATGAACCATGAGAGACTATGGACTCTGAAAAACAACCAGAGGGTTTTGAAGGGGCGGGGGTGTGGGAGGTTGAGGAACCAGGTGGTGGGTAATAGGGAGAGCACATACTGCATGGAGCACTGGGTGTGGTGCAAAAACAATGAACACTGTTACACTGAAAATAAACAAATAAAAATAATAATAATTTAAAAAAGAAGAATGAACCAAAAAAAAAAAAAAAAACAGAACTAGGAAGGGGAGCTAAAAACAGTTGAAAAAAAAGTTTCTATTCATTAAGAAGATATAATATTTCTAAAATTTGTACAGTTTATCATAGAACCTGAGAATATATAAGTCATGTAGGACAAAAAGGAAAAATGGAAAAATCCACAATCATAGTGGGTGATTTTAACATTTTATCTCAGCATTGTATAGAGCAAACTGACCTAAGCATTAGTATGATACAGAAGTCTAAGCAATTCATGCACCAAACTAGACCTAATCATCAGAATAAAGTATTATACAAAAAACCCTGGAAACTGCACACTAATTTTAAAGAAACAGTGTTTATAAAATTGAAGTTATGTGTAAGCTATCAATATGAAGATACACTGAAAATCTCAAATATATTCAGAAACTAAATAGCATATATCTGAAAATGCTTTCTGTAAAAAAGGAACTCAAAATGGAAATTAGAAAATATTTTGTATTCTATTATATGAGAATATTACATCCCAAAGCCTCTATGATACAGATAAACGTGTGCTTGGAAAAAAATATATAGTTTAAGTATTTGTCTTTTAAAAAGAAGAAACACGAAATTCAGTGATCTAAATATCCATTTCAAGAAATAAGAAAAAGTACAAATTAAACCAAAAAATGTGGAAGAGTGTATAATAGCAAAAACTAAATATATGGAAATAATTTTTCAGTAAAGGAAATCACTAATACCAAGGATTGAGAAGAGTTCTTATTCTGATGTTTTGGGTTTGAGTGTTCCAAATTTGAGTGTTAAGTATGATTGCTTTATAAACTTTTTTTAATCCTTGTTTATCTTTAACCTAGTTGCTCTATCCATTTGTGAAAAGAGTATTGAAGTCTCCAATTATTATTGTTGAACTGTCTATTCCTCTCTTCATTTGTCAGTTTTTGCTTTGTGTATTTTGAAGCTCTGTTGTTAGGTTCATATATGTTTTAAATTTATCTTTTTTACTCTTTCACTTTCAACTTATTTATGTTTTTGAATCTATTATGTGTCTTCTGTATACAGTATAAAGTGGTACTTTTTTTTTTCATTACTCCAGACTGAAATCCTCTGCCTTTTTAATTGTATAGTTGGATCCATTCACATATAATGTTATTATTGATATAGTTGGATATACCTCTACCACTTTCCTTTTTGCTCTTTATATGTATAATGTACTCTTTCCTATTCCATCTCTATTTCAATGCTTCCTTTTGCATTAAGTGAATATTTCCTGTTTTAACATTTTAATTCTTTTAATGATGCTTTAACTATATTTTCACTATAGTTATCTTATATAGTTTTATTCTCTTTCATTTTGAAGTTTATTATGTTAATGAATGCACAACTATGTATATGGTTTAAAAACCACTGACCTCTGATCACATGATTTCACTCATTCGTATGTGGAATTTAAGAAACAAAAATGATGAATATAGGGGAGGGGAAGAAAAAATAAAATAAGTTAAAAACAGAAAGGGAGACAAACCGTAAGAGACTCTGAACTGTAGAGAACAAACTGAGGGTTGCTGGATGGGAGGTGAGTGGGTGGGATGGGGTAACTGGGTTGATGGGCATTAAGGAGGGCACTTGATGTAATGAGCACTCGGTGTTATTTGCAACTGATGAAGCACTAAATTCTACCCTGAAATGAATAATACAGTATATGTTAACTAAGTTGAATTTGAATAAAACCAAAAAAATGAACAAGTTAAAAAGCTGAAGATGTAAGGACAAAAAAACCCACTGAACTGCATAGAACTACATACTTCTCCAGGCAATTATGCCAAGTCCAAAAGCCAATCCCAACAGTCATATACACTATTGACTTGCTTATATATACCAAAATTACAAAATTACAGAATTTTACAAATTAAAGAATTTTTTAATTGTAATTGCAAATTACAGAATTACAAAATTACAAAATTAATGAATGGCAGTGATAGAAGACCTAAGGGAATGGAGGCTTGAGTGGCCAAAAAAGAGCAAAATGAGGGATACTGTGATAATGAAATTTTCCTGCACTTAGGTTGCTTGGTTGCCTATGTCCTGGTTGTGAGATTGTATCTCATAAGATGTGACCATTGCAAAAAACTGGGTAAAGCATGCATGAGTTCTGTCTCTGTTACTTATTACAAGTGCATATGTACCTATAGTTATATCAAATAAAACTTTTAATTAAAAAAAGAAAAAAATCTATCATACCAAAATCAAGGAGAAGAAAATATATGAGCTTGAATGATCATAGAAATACCATTTACAGGGGGCACCTGGATGGCTCAGTGGGTTAAAGTCTCTGCCTTCGGCTTAGGTCATGATCCCAGGGTCCTGGGATCGAACCCCACATTGGCCTCTCTGCTCCACGCGGAGCCTGCTTCCTCCTCTCTCTCTGCCTGCCTCTCTGCCTAGTTGTGATTTCTCTCTGTCAAATAAATAAAATATTAAAAAATATACCATTTATAATAGCATGAAACTGAAAACTAAACAAAAGCAGAAAAACAGTATAGTATGGATAAATAAAATATAGTTAATTTACATAAAAGAATATTATAAAGCAATAAGAATGAATGGTCTACAATCACATGCAATAATACAGGAAGATCTCACTATCTCATACTGACTGAAAAGAGTCAGACATAAAATGTTTCATGTTACATGACTCCACTAATATAAATAAAAAAACATGAATAATCTATATTATTACCAATCAGGGCAGTGATTTTCCTGGCAGTAGATATGAAAGAGTGAGTGGTTGGATGTTAAATAATTATCTGACTAAGTAAGCACTTAGGGAAATATTCCAGGTGATGGTACTGTTCTGTTCTGTTGTTGCTAGGTATCTGTATAAGTTCAGTTAATGAAAATTCATTGTAATGTGCAGTTTAAATATATGCATTTTTATGTATGGATGTTCCTTTATAAAATCTTCTAAATTTTTAATGTAAAAAATTAAAACAAAAATTAAAAATCAAATTCTTACATCCAATTGCCTTAGAAGAGAAGCCAGGCATTTGCTTTGTTTTAATATCATTATTGTGTTTCTTTATATATTTAATGCTACAGTTATGCTTCTGTGTCTCTAGGGAAATGGTCCCACTGCTGTATGTATTTTAGTGTGTGTCAGAGTTCATTAAAAGTTTCATTACCAGCTTTTATACAGTAATCACAAAGAACCCTCTTGCTTTTTTTATTTCACTTGATTCTTATGTACCCATAGCATATTCACCAAATATAATAGAAGTGATTGGTAGTTTAAAAATTACAGGGCACCCTATCTCCATGTCTAGAAAAGATCAGGCCATCAACTCTTCCATAATCCATTTTTGGTATTCATTTGCCTCACTGCCGGTGTTTACTTTTCCTTAAACTACTAAATGCAAAGAACTTATTTCCCAACTTTGCAATGGGAAACAATATCTAGTGATTGTATCTGAATAAAACATGTTTAAGATCTCTGCATTGTCAGGGCTTTCATGAATGTGGGTTTCTGAAAACACATAGTCACTATACTATACATCTCTACTAAAAATGATGGGAATTAAAGAGGGCATGTGATATGATGAGTACTGAGTGTTATATTCAACTAATAAATCATTGAACATTATATCAACAACAAATAATGTACTATACTGTGGCTAATCAAATTTAAATTTTAAAAATGGAATAAAACCTTCCATTTTTTCTTTACTTTCACAAGGGACCTAAAGACATTTTTGGTGAAATTGTCAACAGAAGCTATGTGTTACTATCAGAAAACTAAGTATGACACTTTAAATATTTAAGTTTGAAAATTTTTAGGAAGAAAAAACAATGATGAAATAACTCAAGGTTAGAGTAGCACCCAATTTGGGGTGTATTTTGTGTTTATCCTTTAATCTTTGTGTAGAAATAATTTGCAAATCTCATGACGTGAATTCACAGTACTTTTAAACTATTTTCAATGGTACCTGACCTATAAATAAGTTACATTCATGAGCAAAGTTGGCTTTATTTTTAATAAATATAAGATTGTCAGAATTAGCTTTCTTCCCACCTCCTTATCCTCAAAAAATTTATATTGTAAAAAGAAGAAAAAATATCAAACCCATTAGCTCAAGTTTTTATTTAAAGGTTTCAACATAAGGACAACTCAAGATCACCATTATTAACTTAATAAGAAGTTTGAAGATTTCCAGGGGAGATTTTTGAAAAGTCTTAATAAAGGTCAATATTTCACTGATAAGTGTTTGCTGCTCAAATTCTCAGTAAGTATGGGTAAACTGAGGTAGTGTTACTCATGGAATGGAATGCAGGGATTGTAAGCCTGAAGCTATGGGTTAGCAGCTATTGGTCAGAGAATTTATTTATTTATTTTTTTAATTTGACAGAGAGAGATCGCAAGTAGGCAGAGAGGCAGGCAGAGAGAGTGAGAGGGAAGCAGGCTCTCTGCTCAGCAGGGAGCCCGATGCGGGACTCGATCCCAGGACCCTGAGATCATGACCTGAGCCGAAGGCAGCGGCTTAAACCACTGAGCCACCCAGGCGCCCCGGTCAGACAATTTAGACTGAGCAAAGAAATGGGGAGGAACACGTGGGAATAAAATCCTGCAAGGGTGAGTGGAAATCCTTCAGTCCTTCAGTAGATATATAGCCGAGAGCAATAAGAGGTCAAGTATCTGAACTTTTACCAAAAGAAAATGAAAGATTGGAATTACACACAGCAAATCATTCATCAGACAGTAAAACTTTGAGGGTCAGATTTTCCTCTATTTCCTTCCACTAATCACTGTGAGTCCTTGGATGTTGAGGAGAGTCAGGAGATTGCCAAAGAGATGATGAATGGAATGGAGAGACAATGCTATTCTACAGCACAAATTGGCGTTTTGATCATTCTTTGAGGGTCTCAGCAATAAATTTGAGGGTATAATTATACTGACATGCAGTCTTATCCTTAAATCAAGTCCAAAACCCCCTTTTTGATCATGCTTATAAATCCTAGGGCTATAATGAGTTACTGTCTTCAGAAAGGAAAATCTACAGCCCTAGCATCACTGATCAAAGAGTGGAAACATCTGAGTAGCTTCTAACACAAATGAGTTAGTAATAGCTGAGGAAAAGCTATGTACCAAATACTAACCTACTCGTGAATGGCAGAATCCCTGACATCTGGCATCCTTCCTCCTCTAATAAAACACTAAGCAGTCAAAGATGGCCATTAGCAAAAATATAGCAGGACATAAATTTCAGTAAGCTTGTTACTTTTATTCTTCATGTGGGTTCATATGACAAAATGAGGCCCATACAAGCAAATACAAAGGGAGATTAAACAGCGTGATGCCCAGTGAAATTCCCTGTCTTGGGCCAAACAAGCCAAGTGGAAAAATGTTACAGAAAGGGAATGACTTAAAATACAAGGGGCAAATTCAGTCTAATTCAAAATCATGTTAGACTTAAATTATCTCACCGGTCAAACTAATCCTTACTGCCTTTGAGACAAGATTTTACCAGAAAACAATGCAGAATAAGAAGGAATAGTAAAGGGGTTTGTTGAGTATTCATGAAAGATGAAGTAACAGTGTTTCTCACTCAGAATAGGAAAAAAAAATAAAAGATGGATGGATACAGGTTTTGGTAGATAACCACACTAGACAGCAGAAGAGCTAAAGACAATAGACCCACAAGTCAAATTATTTAAAAAGCGAAGTCTGTTTTTGGGACTATCACAATTATCATTCCACTCATTTTTTAACAACAGCATGTAATTAATAATACTATTACCTTCCTGCATTGGATCTTATTAAATTTCTTAAATGTAATGGATATAAAATATGGCTATATTTTTAAGAGCATGGGTAAAATGGTGTAGAAAACAGATGCTATAGATAGTATGGATGGAGAAGGAGGATAGGAAAACGGAATAATTAGGAAATAGAAAAGTGATTATTAGAAACATGATGGCATTTTTATCATGCACTGTGATTAATTATGTTCATCTTTATGATTAATCTTCTTTGTGTTATAAATATATTTTCTTAGAATTCCACTTCACCGATATGAGAAAAGGAAAATAGGGCAACTAAATTAGTAATCTTAGAGATGCTTAAAATTTAGATAACCAAAATACACACATGAAAAACAGAAAATGTAGTCATAAATCACTGGCTATTACAATGAACCTTATTGTTATTAAGCAAGCAGTGAATGAAAGGTTGAGATGCTGGCATGGTTGAGTGGAGACTGTCAGGGGTAAGCTGGATAGAATTAAAAGAAAATGCAGGGGTGTGTGCTTGGTTCAGTGGGTTAAAGCCTCTGCCTTTGGCTCAGGTCAGGATCCCAGGGTCCTGGGATTGAGCCCTGCATTGGGCTCTCTGCTCAGCAGGGAGCCTGCTTCCTCCTCTCTCTCTGCCTGCCTCTCTGCCTACTTGTGATCTTTTTCTGTCAAATAAATAAATAAAATCTAAAAAAAAAAGAATAAATAATAGGAATGATTTAAGGCAGGAGAAAAGGCAGCATGTGGTAATTGTGATCAAGAATATTCTTGAAGAAAGCAGCTGGCGGGCTTAGTAGGTTAAGCATCTGCCTTTGGTTCAGGTCATGATCTAGGTCCTGGGATCAAGCCCAGCATCAGCCTCCTTGCTCAGCAGGGAGTCTGCTTCTCCCTCTCTCTCTGCCTGCTCCCAATGCTTATGCTCTCTCTCTCTTTCTCTGTGTCAAATAAATAAGATCTTAAAAATATATAGTATTGAAGATACTTTTTTTGAAATGGAAAGTAAAGAGAGTAAATGAGGGACCTATAGTTATAATGTAGTCTCCAGTAACAGCTCTCTCACAAAAATTCTGGAACACTCTATTAAAAAAAAAAAGATTTATTTACTTATTTGAGAGAGAGAGCATGAGTGGGAGGGGCAGAGGCAAAGGGAGAGAAAAATCCCAAGGTGACTGTGCTGAGTGCAGAGCCCCACAAGGGGCTGGATCCCAGGACCCTGAGATCATGAACTGAGACAAAACCTAGAGTCCAAGACTTAACCCACTGCATCATCCAAGCACCCCATCTCATTTGAAAACTCTCAATCTGCTCAGATGAATGATTTCATGGGGCAGGAGAGATGGGGGAGATATATTTAAAGCGGAAACTAGAAGAGTACCGGGGTGGTTCAGTCCGTTAAACATCTGCCTTTGGCTCAAGTCATGCTCTCAGTGTTCTGAGAGGCTCCGGTCATGCTCTTGGGCGGAGGTCGTCGGTTGGATCCCCAAGTCAGGCTCCCTGCTCTTTCTCTCTCTCTCAAATAGATAAATAAAATATTTTTTAAAAAATACAAAAAATAATTATAATTTTTTTAAAGGAGAAAAAAATTTTTTAAATAACTTTAAACTTTGGGGAGAATTTTTTTTTCCATTTGCGAGTAGTGCTTTATTAACTGGCCCAATTACAAAAATAATCATGGTAGATACCTTAGTTCATTCTTTGAATAAGTCTATTGATCTGGTCTTCCCTGTTGCCAGCATCTCCACCTTCCACAAAATGGGTGGTCTTTTTCTTCATTCCCCCTCGTGGAGAAGAGAATTTGAAGGGCCATAAAAAGTTGTTTGCCTCTTTGAAACTTTTTCCAACAGTATAGATCTCATGAATCAGATCCTCCATGCAGATGATGCCATATTTACCAAGAGATCGGGTAATCAGTGTGTTATCTGTCAGGGCAATTCTCTTCTTGTTGATTTTGCCATAACCACGCTTGTAGATCAATTAATTCACTGACTTCAGGTTCGGGTACCCCCATGCTATATATGGTTCCACAATCCTTAACATGTTAACTGAAGCCTTGTTGAGCTTAACAAAGGTGCCATTGAAGATTTGACGAAGGCGAAGAAGCTGCAACACCTTTCGAACCTTTGGGCTCACACCATTGATACCTCTGATCCTGATGACAAATGCCAACTTGGGTTCCGCAGGTACATAGAAGCTGCCAGCTTTTCTTGCCATCCTCGCCATTCGAATCTCAGTTCTGTACAACTGTCTATATTCCTTGTGGTAATGCTTAACTTTTTCATAAGCTTCCTCCTTGCCTTTCGAAGCATCTTTTGAGCAAACTTCTTCCTCAGAAGCTTGATTTCAGCTCTGCAAAATTCCCTCGCTTCTTTTAAGGGTTTCTGGCACAGCAAGAACCTTCTTTTTCTTCTCTTCTGCACCCTCCATGGTTCCAGCTGGAAAAAGAGGAAGTCTGGAAATTTTATTTTTGAATATAGAAGATGAACCTTGAACCAAGTGATAGAGGTAATTATCAAAAAAGTTTTGACTAAAGAGAAAATAAAATTATATATTTATCTTATTTAGCAGTGATGATATATTCTACATAGTAAATTCCTTTCAGACAGTCATAGAAAATATGCAAGTCTTGTGAATCAATTTTATTGAGAGAGGGTGGTAAATGTAATGGGAAGTTAATTTTCTGGCCCTGTTACACATAGCCAGTAAATAAAGATTCAAATTCCTTTTGGTTCTCTTCCAAATATCTTGCTCAGTCTCCTCCCTATGCAATTTCTACACAAGACAAAAAGGCTGTTACCTTCAAGCACAAGGGGCATGACACTTGAGAAAATACAAATTATTCCCAAATATTTTACATGAAATAAAACTAAAATTTCTGGTTCATTTAACTTTGAGTCTGAGTCTTGCCTTCTATCTTTTTTTTTTTCCTTTGGGAAAACTCCTATGCTTAGTTTTCCAAATGAACACTAGTAGCATTTGTCAATTTTACAATTCTTGATATTTTTAAGCATGTTACATGCATTTGTAAGTTAATTTAGGGAACATTAACATACTAACACTATTGCACATTTTTATACATGAACAAGTGTCTTTCCATTGGTTCAAGTCTCATTTGTATACTTGTATACAAATTATCTTCCAATTTTTAAGTTTTATTTAATTTTTGTAAGAACATTTACCATGAGGCCTGCCCTCATTACAGATTGTTAAGTGTATAATACAATGTTATTAACTAGAGGCACAATATGGTGCAGCACATCTCTAGAACTTATTCAGTATCTTGTTATTACTGAAGCTTTAACCCCACTGATTAGCAACTCCGCATTTTCTCCTCCTTCCTGTCCCTGGTAATTACCATTCTATCCTCTGCTTCTGTGAGTTTGACTACTTTAGATTCCATAAGTGAAATCATAACAATGTTTGCCTTTCTGGAACTGAATTATTTCACTTACAATAATGTTATTCAGATTCATCCATCTTGCCACGAATGGGGGAAGTCACTTCTTTTTTCAAAGCTAAATAATATTTCATAATGTCTATGTGCAGTTTATTATCCACCTATCTGTGGACATTTATGTTATTTTCTTATATTGACTATTGTGGATAGTGTTGCAATGGCTGTGGGGGGTGCAGATAACTCTTCAAGACTCTGATCTGATTCTTTTGGATATGTACCCAGAAGTGGGACTGATGGATCAAATGGTAGTTCAATTTTTAATTTTTTGAGGAACCCAAATAGCATTTTCTATAGCAGTTGAACCATTTTTGCATTGCTATCAACAGTGTAAAAGGGTTCTCTTTTCTCTGTATCTTGACCTTCCCTTGCCTTTTGTGGATTTTCTAATAATAGCCATACTGATGGTTGTCAAGGGATATCTTATTATGGTTTTGATTTGCACTTCCCTGATCATTAGTGATTTTTTTTAATATACCTGGTGGCCTCTTGTACATTTTCTTTAGAAGAATATTTATTCAAGACCTTAGCTCATTTTTTAATACAGGGTTATCAATTTGGGCTATTGAGTTGTAAGAGTCTGTGACATATTTTGGAGATCAACCCTTTATCAGATACACAGTTTGCAAGTATTTTCTCACATTCCATACCAGATCTTTTAATTCTGTTGTTTGTTTCCTTTGCTTGCTCAAGCTTTTTAGTTTGATGCAGTACCGCTTGTCTATTTTTGCTTTTGTTGCTTGTGTTTTTGTTGTCATATCCATGAAATCATCATAAAAATCAATGTCATGAAGATTTTTGCATATGTTTTCTTCCCTGAGCTTTACACTTTCAGATCCTGTGCTTAAGTCTTTAATCCACTTCGAGTAGATTTTAATGTATGATAAAAGATAAAGGTCCAATTTCATTCTTTTGTATGTGGATACACAGTTTTACCATTTTACATTTGAAGAAATCATTCTTCCACCATTGTATATTCTTGGCACCTTGTTGAAAATATGTTCACCACATATGTATGGATTTATTTCTGGTCTCTATGTTCTGTTTCATTGGTCTATATGGCTGTCTTTATGCTGTTACCATACTCTTTTGATTGCTGGAGGCTTGTAATATGTTTTGAAATCAAGAAGTGTGAGGCCTCCAGCTTTGTTCTTTCTCGAGATAGATTTAGCTATTAATTAATTTTATGGATCCATATGAATTTTAGACTAGTTCTTTTTCTATTTATGCTTGGAAGAGGGCCATTAATATTTTGATAGGGATTCCAATGAATCTGTAGATCCTTCTGAATAGTATGGACATTTTAACATTATTAAGTCTTCTAATCAGTGAACAAAAGATGTCTTTCCATTTGTTTGTACTTTCTTTAATTTTCTTCTTCAATGTTATATAGTTTTTAGTACATTAGTCTTTCACTTGTATATTATTGTATATTTCCTCTGGTTCCCACCAACAGAAAGTATGAATATGAATGAAATACATATATATTTGAGGCATCATTATTTTTAAGTTGATAATTATGACTAGCAAAATGTCTTCCAAGAATAAGCTAGAACTGATCTCTTTCAGGAAATTTCCCACTACTCTGATCTTCATTTCATATTTCCTCTAATGCTCATGTATTATATGAATATTACATCTAAGTGAAGTTATTTAAAATATTTAATGTTGATTTAAATTTCTGGAGATAATTTAATTCTTTCAGCTTTTTATAAGATAGATTTTATTTCATATGTCTTTTTTCATATGGATTATATGCAAGTGTTATAAAACTTAAAATACTATTATGAACAGTGGTAATTAAGTCCCTTCCTCACCACTTCCCCCTACTATTCATTCTGCCATGGAGTCATTCATTATCATATGTCCTTTTATGTGTCCCTCCAGAGATGTTTGATACACACAAAAATGTAAGCGTCTTCCATTCAGACTCTTCTATTCTGAGAGAAACAATCATTTTAGAAAAATAAACAACTGTAGGACTAGAGTTCAAGATGGTGGTGAAGTAGGAGACCTTAGTTTCTTCTGGTACCAGAAACTCAGCTTGATAGCCATCAAATCATCCTGAACACCTGTGAACTCAGCTGGATATCTAGGAAAAGAATAGCTGCAACTCAACAAAAAGCAACCACTTTCTGCAAGATAGGAGGTGCTGAGAAGGGAATCCAAGGCAATATATAGGAAGATAGACCACAGCAAAGGGGGAGGCAAGGAAGAGAGGGGGAGGAACCCTCTGTAAGCAGGCTACTGGGAAATGATATATAATGATATAACAGCAGATTGCAGAATCAGAACTTTTAGAAATCTGCTCCAGTGAGGTACCTCCAGGCAGGTACATCCCTGCCTGAAAGGGGCAGAACCCTAGGTGGGACAGTGTGGGCTCAGGATTCTTGGGGCCACAGGAAGACCAGGAGTGCCTGAGTGCAGCAGAGTTCCCACACACTGGACTGGGGACGCTAGATGCAAACAGTGAGCCCAGGAATGGGCTTCCAGCTCAGGGTTGCCATAAACCACTGTTGTGAATGAGATCTCTAAGATGGAGAAGTTTCAAAGAAAAAAATACATAGGTGTTTTAAGATGAGAGTCCATGAATGTCAGAATAATAATGGTCAAATTTCCAGTAATACTCAGCACATAGGTGAGAAATAGGAAGATAAAAAGGAAAACTTGCAGCTGGGGGTCCTCTGTAAGTCCCAACAAATGAATGTTGTTATTGCTGTGTGATTTCTCATTGCTACTTTTGATGTTTTAGGCAATCTACATGTAAAAAGTCAAAGAGAAAGTATCTAAACAGAAGAAAAGAAACAATAAGGGAAATTCGAAAAAACAGAAAACAATAAAGCAAGAGAGAAGTTCAAAGGAATCAAGAGCTGATACTTAGAAGGGATAAATAACAATTGATAAAACTGTTGTGGGACTGAGCTGGAAAAAAGAAAAGAAAAGATTTATCAGGAATAAGAGCAATAGCATCGTTAGAGATTATACAGATATTAAGAAGATATAAATGAAACAATTTGAAAGCATCTGCAGAGTAGATTTGGCAACTTAAATGAAATAAACAAATTTGTTGAAAGTTCCAATTGACCAAAGCTAGTTAAAGATGAAATATCTTAACCCATACAGCCCTGTATCTATTAAAGTGAACAAATACATAGTTAAGTCATCCTATCAAGAGAACTTCAGGTTCAGATGGCTTGGTTGTAGATTTCTACTAAACATTCAAGATAAATTAAAACACCAATTCTATACAAATCCTTTCATAAAACTGATTGTTGAAATTATAACATTATTTTATAACATTATAACATTATCTGGTGGAGCTTCTGATGTATGTAAACATAACATAAATTATAACCAGCATAAAAAAGGGAAGAGTGAATGGTCCTATAGAATAATACAGTTTTTACCTTCTACATCAATATATTTATTAATTTGTCCAATGCTAAAATGTATACAAAATGAAATTAGAATCACTCCATCAATACCACCAATAATAACGTTAGATTTATTTGTCATCCTTTTACTCTTTAGAATATATCTCATAGACCATCAGTAATCAGAGCATAATATTTTAAAGAATTACACACTAAATATTTCTGTATCTTTGATTTTTTACCCCTGTGTTCAATGTGAAATGCTGTTACTTCATTTATTTCTATTTATTATCAATTGTTTTTTTTTTCCTTCCTGTACTATGGTGCTTTAAACTTTAAAACATATAAAATATGGTTGAAAAATCAAATTTTTATTTTAAAGGTATACTCAAAAATGCTTCATGAGTTCATTTCATTTCTTGAAAAAGTTTTTGCATTTGTGATGTAAGAATGTCCATTTTTCCGTCATTATTTATTAATTTAAATTCAGCACTCCTATGCTAGGTATCAGGCATTAGATTATTGCTTATTTTTCAAATTAAATAGCCCTTTCTTCTATCTAACTATATCTATCTATCATCTAACTATCACCACTTTGGAATTAAAGATCTAATTGCAATTCTGTCTCTATAATTTCTAAACTTTGTCATGAGTGTGAGCATGTAAACTGATTTCCCTAATTCTTGTTTTTTTTCAAGAGCCCCAAAAGTTAATAATCATGTGTACTTTGCCTATTATGATGATTAACTGAATAATGTATGTATGTCAGTCATCATAGTACTACATGCACAGTAAATATTCAATAAATGATAGGTGTTATAATGATTAGTAGTATTTCAAAAATGTTGAACTTTGGTGTACATTCTCAAATCACTGAAGAAAATATTCTCAAATCATAATATTAAGCAGAACTTCTATTTCTTTTCTTAATATTGACACAGCTGCTTATAAAAAAATATTATAAGTAGAAGTATTTGGGTTAGGTACCCATATGCTGTTCTCCCAGTGATAGATTCATTATGTTCTGGAAAAAAACAAAAAAAACCTACAAAACCTCAAAAGGAATTATCTTGACACATATTATTGGTATCTTGGCATGTATTATTATGTATGATCCAAAATATTCTGCTAGTTTAGAGCATGACTTGCCTTACTGATTGTCTACATGATTGTCTTGAAGTGAGCATTTTTTTAATGAAACAATTCTAACAGTTGTTTATCCTCATGCCTGAAAGAATAAGCTTATATTTAATGAAAGAATAAAGGCAAGGCCAATTGATGTTTTGTAAGTTCTTTTGAATGTTTTATCATCTTTCCTATTTCTCCTTAGAGACACCATCCCCTTAGATTTCTTGTGGAGATACATTCATTCCTTTTAGATAATTTGAAACTAATAAATATTTCCCAAATTTCAATCTAATCATCTCAGCTATGATAATCTTCATGAATGTTTGTGAGGTAGGATTAGTTGGACACACATTTTATAAATTATATGGCATTAATGGGGCACCTGAGTGGATCAGTCCTGAAGCATCTGCCTTTGGCTTAGGTCATGATTCCAGAGTCCTGGGATCCAGTCCCACATTTGACTCCCTGCTCAGCGAAGAGCCTGGTTCTCCCTCTTCTGGTCCCCCATGGCTTGTGTTCCCTCTGTCGCTATGTCTCTCTTTCATAAATAAATAAAATCTTTAAAAAAATTATACAGCATTAAGAAGAGGAGTTTATGAGAAATCTTTACTATCCAAGGCATAGATACTACCATATGTTTAGATATATGTGATAGTGCAGACAAATCACATTATTAAAATATTCACACTTTATCTCTTTGTATGAATTAACATGAGATTATTTTATATTAATCTTTCTGCCTACAATATTAAATATTATTTTCTAGTGAGTATGTTTGCCTTTCACTATTGTTGATCCTTGCTCATGTAAACTACAGAAAAAAAAATACCAACATAAACTGCTCATGGTAAGTAAAATAGTGGTGATATTTTAAAGTAGTGGGATTATTTTCTCTCAAAAATTTAAGAATAACTACAAATACCATGTAAGTTATATACAAATAGTGATGATAAAAGTTGTATTTTATTATTGTTCCTTGTATAAAGCATTAATTATTGCTCACAAATGCAAGAGCTTGAAGTTTGATTTATGCATTTCCACCTGGATTTCTAATACTTAAGTGGTTTAAACCAGACACTGCACTGCAAAATTGTGGAGGGAATGAGGATTATCCTAGTGACCCCTAGATAAACAGAGTGCCTGACAACTCTAGAAGTCGATCAAACATGACAAGATTGGAGGATACTTTTTCTTGGAGAACTGATATTACATGTTTTAATACTTTTTGAAAAAATAGAAAATAAAGCTCTTTGGAGGTGCTAATTCTTATTCACACTTTGAGCAAAAAAACATCATTGATAATTTGTGCGGTTTGTGAATTTGTATGTGAAGTAGTGGGATAAATCATATAAAGGGTAAAATATTATGTATTCAATAATAAAAAGAAGAACAACTTAGAACAGGCAAAGATAATTGATTCACAAAACTAATAAGGGATGTAATTTAAATTTTTTTTTATTTAAAGGAAAGAAAAAATACACTATATATTTTTTTTCTCTCTCTGCCAGTGCTTATGTTCATTTGGAAATACCTTATTTAATTAGCAAATTGACAACAATTCCTCAGGTTAATAGGAAAATGAAGTGCCTCACTAGAATATTTTAATTGAAAATATGACTCTAAAATATATAACCAGTGTTCTGAACTCACGTTGTTTTTATTTTGTTTTCATAAAATAATAAATTAGAGAAAATAGAGAAATCATGTTCCATTGCATAATTTCTTTGGTAACATATTAATAAGAATGACCAAATTTTTAATGAAAAATATAAATGACCTATAATAACAACTCATTGAAAATACTTTATCTTTTATATTTGCAGAAATCATACCTTCATGTGTCAGATGCAGACATTTATAAAATTGGGGTCAGTTTGTATAAACTTTTTTGCAACTTATTTTAAATGACTTTAAAATGTAATTATCTAAATGAATAAAATTATTTAAAGAATTGCTTATTTTTAAATAAATTATTTTCTACTTTTCTACTATGCCATGACATATAGCTTATATGTAATGTGAAAATTGAATTGCCTTTTGAGAAAGGTAAATATGTCATTATATATTCTAAATATTTTTTTCCTTTGTAAAGGAAAAAAGTTTTTTCACATTACTGAACTTATTGTTATAATAGTTTTAATTTATTATTTTGGATATTCTTGGGGGGATATTCTTTAATACTCATATTCTTAAACAATAAAAGATCCATTGAAACTTCAGTCTTTTTTTTAAAGATTTGATCTATTTATTTGTTGGAGGGAGAGAGAGAGAGAGAGAGAGAGAACAAGCAGGGGGAACTTCAGGCAGAGGAAGAAGCAGGCACCCCACTGAGCAGGGAGCCCCATGCTGGGGACTGGATCCCAGGATTCCAGAAACATGACCTGAGCCAAAGGCAATGCTTAACTAACTGAGCCGCCCAGGCATCCCAAAACTTTGTCTTTAGAGTGGATTGTCCTTCTCCTTGCTCAAATCCATTACTGGATTTTTGTACTTGTGGTTTTATCTGCTTATATTGTTTCAGTTTTTTTCTAGATTTGACTAGTATTTATTTTGTTGTGGTATCACACTTTGTTTTCTTTTGGTATTATCACACTCTTACACTCTTTTTCTTTTGTCATATTCTGTCTTCATCAGTAATTCATAGAAAAGTTGCAAGAGGCTATAGTGGGGCTCTAAATAAATATCACTTTAATATGAAACCTAAAGTTTCAAAATTTAACTGTGGGTCTTAATTCATTACACAGGCATTTTTATTTTGGTGAAATTAATAATTAAAATGAATGAATGATTTTTGAATCTGGAACCAAGATTTTATCTAGTTTATTTAAGAAATGAACAAATTTGGAATGGGTTACAACTGAGCTGGAAGTTTGTAAATAACAGTGAAAAATAAACTATTACAGATTTTGCAAGTCAATTTTTAAAACAGAGTTGACTTCTATTGTGCTTTTTAAAAATAGTGTCTGTTGCATGGTCCTAGATCATATCTCCAACCTCATGGAATATCTTCTCATAAATGGGCATATATGTGAATATGGATCCTTTTATGTATCATTTCCTGGATATAAAGCTACTCATATAGTTCCTTATCATTGTACCTTTTATTTCTATAATTTGTTTGAAATCACAAAAGAGAAATGAAGAACCATACAAAAACAGGTAGAGTTGATCCTTCTGAGACTGACAGATAATTCTCTGTTACAGATCATAATTTTCTTATTTCTATTTCTAAATTACATGCTGAGTATGATAGGAAACTTAACCATCCTTGCCCTTCCTCTACTGGATTCTCATCTCAAGACCCCAGTGTATTTTTTCCTCTGTAATTTCTCTTTCCTGGAAATTTCATTCACAAGTGTTTGCATCCCCAGATTCCTAATCACCATTGTAAGCAGAGAAAAGACCATTTCCTATAATGGCTGTATATCTCAGTTGTTTTTTTACATATTCTTGGGGGTTACAGAATTTTTTTCTTCTGGCAGCTATGTCCTATGACCATTATGTTGCCATCTGCAAACCTCTGCATTATACATCCATCATGAGCAACAGAATTTGTCATCAGATTGTACTCAGTTCCTGGGCAACTGGATTCCTGGCCATTTTCCCTCCATTGTTTTTGATTCTGAACCTGGATTTCTGTGCTTCCAATATCATTGATCACTTCATTTGTGACGTTTCTCCTGTCCTGCAACTTTCTTGCTCAGACACACATTTAATAGAACAGATTGCCTTTTTCTTGGCCTTGATGATCCTCATTGTCACGTTGTTATTACTAATCCTTTTTTACTCTTACATCATCAAGACAATTCTAAAATTCCCTTCGGTTCAGCAAAAGAAAAAAGCCTTTTTTTTTCCATTTTATTTATTTTTTCAGTGCAACAGTATTCATTCTTTTTGCACAACACCCAGTGCTCCATGCAAAACGTGCCCCCCCCACCACCCACCACCCGTTCCCCCAACCTCCCACCCCTGACCCTTCAAAACCCTCAGGTTGCCCCAACCTCCCACCCCTGACCCTTCAAAACCCTCAGGTTGTTTTTCAGAGTACATAGTCTCTTATGGTTCGCCTCCCCTCCCCAATGTCCATAGCCCGCTCCCCCTCTCCCAATCCCACCTCCCCCCAGCAACCCCCAGTTTGTTTTGTGAGATTAAGAGTCATTTATGGTTTGTCTCCCTCCCAATCCCATCTTGTTTCATTTACTCTTCTCCTATCCCCCTACCCCCCCATGTTGCTTCTCCATGTCCTCATATCAGGGAGATCATATGATAGTTGTCTTTCCTTTTTGACCTACTCTTCTCACATGATTGCTGTATCCATCACTTATGGTAGTTGCATATTCACATACATGAAGCCATCTGCAAATGAAAGAGTCACTTCAAGCAAAGGAGTAGCGGTGCTCAATACTTCAGTTGCCCCTATGTTGAATCCATTCATTTATACTCTGAGAAACCAGCAAGTTAATCAAGACTTCAGAGATGTGTTTAGTAAGATATTTTCTGCTTCAGATAAATAATACTGCCTGTTGAAATAAGTAACATAAAAACATAACAAGAACAGTGAAGAAAAATATCTTGACCCTTCCAGTGTAAGGATTGATCTTAAAAAAAAAAGAATTGATTGTTAATATTTAATTATTTGGATCACTTCAGCTTACTCGAACTTAGAAACTCTTTCCATTCTATATATTCTAACTTTAACTTTCTGTTCTTCAAAGTGAAACATTTCTATGTAAGAAATATGAAATTGCAAGTTTTTTTTCTAGACATGTTGTAGAATAAAATGAAAGACTGAGATTGTATTATACAATACAGGTGCTTGTAGAAGTGTGTTTATTAAATAATTTAAATAAATGTACCATGTTTTATTTAGAAGCCATGTTCTTTAAAATTTTTAGATTAATTGAGTTTTGTCATTATTAAATACACCTTAGATGTTCCAAGAGACCTTACACTTTAAAAAGGGTAATGTGAAGAAATATTTTGTAACTTGTTTTTTAAAATGTCAATTGTCAACATGGTAAAAAAAGAATAGGTTATTTTTTAATGAATCATACATTTCATTTGTGTGATTTTTAGTATGAATGTTGGCTAATTTTTTAAAATTTCAGTGGAAGATAAAATGTGATTTAATACACATGTAGTTTATTTCTCACACAATCCTTTTAAAAAACATAAAAGTTTAATCTTGTAAACATGTCAACAGATCTATTGACTAAATGGGAGTATATGAGAAATTTTGTTAGTTTTTAATTCTGTACAAGTTTTCCATAGTAAATGATGTCAAATATCAATTTTTCTTAATTCAAATGACTTCTTTAGTATAGAATTATGTTTTATTTTCTCCAGAGCTAGGGTCACTCTTAAGTGTCAGCTCTTAAGACACATAGATGCCACAACTCTTTAATTCTCCTATTGTATATTCCAGCTGGTTTATAGCATAGCTGTAATTAAGCTATTTGCTCAAGATTATCTTCCATATGTGTCAGTGGTATTTGTCTATGTCTATGTCTACAGTTACCATACATTTCTCTGGTCAATATTCTTGAAAGTATCTATTGACTAATTTTAATGAAATCATACCAAAACTAATCCATAACTCAAAAGTAGAAACCATAAATAATGATTGATCTTGACAATTACTTATACTTGTCAAAACTCATCAAATTGGATACTTAAGATCTATTCATTTCATGAGATGTAAATATTTTATTTAAAAAATTATGAAAAAATTGAATAGGGGATACTTGGTTTCTTTTTCACAGTGATACAATGATCAATTCTATAATTTCTTTGTTTACTCTAGGTTTATTCAAGTGTGGCATTGAAGAAAGTGATACCGAGGCTTCTCATTGTAGGAGAAACAAATTACAGTCATTTCTTAAGTAACCTGAATAGTGTATATTAGAATATGAAATATCAGTATGAATTCATTACACACACGCACACACACACACAGAGAGTCTTCTGAGAAGACTTTTAAGCAATAACACACCCACAGAACTAATGCCCATATTGGTTTTTATCTATCATTAACTAAAAGGAGCCTGGGGTCCTTTGATAAATGACAAGACAGTAGGACTGATCAAGGAAAGTATAAGAAAGTTAAAATCACCTGTTGTAGAGAAGTACTCAAAAATGAAGAGAACATATAAACAAAATTCAGAATCCAATTGGAAGAAGTTCCTACTCAACATATTTGGGTAATTTGGATGTCAAATAAATGATGACATTAATAAATTACAACTTATTGAGTAAAATGAGTATCCTTGAATCAATATTGCTTTCATGGTAAGTGAATAATATACATGGGAGAAAAGAAAGACCATCTTTAGAGTAAAATATACTTAACTACCAATATAGAAGTAATGATTAAGTTAGGAAATCATCAGTGAATGCTAAAACTAGTGGATGAAAGTTTCATGAGAAACAGGATAGTTATACAGTCTCAAAATATCTCCAAATAATTTCTTAGTATTACATGGAGAAAACAGTAACTTTGCAGTCAAGAGAGATTTGAAAGAGCCCACCTTAGGCAAGTGATCAGTTATCAATACCAGTGGAAAAATCAGCATTATATGGCTCTGGAAAACGTGGACTAAGAAGGATCTATCATCACTTCTGTTTTGTTCTTGAAAAACAAACAAACAAAACTCAGTTTAAACTTGAAGAAAAGTCAGATGAGCTTGAGTAACATGCCTTCTTCAAAAATTTCAAAACAATAAGGTGAAATATAGTCTGAGGAGCTGTTCTAGATTAACAGAGGTAAACAGAAATGAGAACTAAATGAAGTGTATAATCATGAATTATGCTGGATCCAGAGGGAATAAAAAGATATAAAAGATATCACTTGGAAAAATTTATAAAATTTTAATATAGACTATGGATTAGATAATATGTCAATGTCAGATTTTCTAATTCTGATCATTATACTTTGTGTATGTAATGTAATGATCTTATTAGGAAATATACTCTGAGATAGATAAGTAGACACAATGTCCAATTTATTATCAAATGGTTTAGAAAGTATATATATGTATATAGGCATATATACATATATATATATGCCTAACAAAAGACATTCTTTAGTCATTCATCTACTGAAGGGCATGTTGGTTCTTTCCACAGTTTGATAATTGTGGACATTGCTGCTATGAACATTGGGGTACATATGGCCCTTCTTTTCACTACATCTGTATCCTTGGGGTAAATACCCAGTAGTGCAATTGCAGGGTCGTAGGGTAGATAATGTCCAAATAAAGGAAAAATAAAAGCACACTTCCATTTAACATAATGTGACAAAATCTCTTGTGCCTCTTAACCTACTGCTCAAAAGAGGAGACACAAAGTCCCAATCACTTTACCCATCTTTTGGTGTTTGGATGATATGCATTCCTGTTCTAGCTGAGACACATAGTCCTTGTGATAGTCTGTAACTACTACTACTGCAATATAAAGCTATTATTTATTATCAATATTAGTATTTAGTTTCATATTTTATACTATAGGGGAATGGAAAAGTGGAAAAATTAAATAAATTTGAATGAAATGTGTGCTTGTGGTGGATAAGGATATGCATGTCAGGGGGCAGGACATTACCTTTCTCCCAACTCAATGTTTTACTTCACTGTCTTAAAATATTTATTTATTTATAAATAAAAGAATAATTTCTTCTTAAAAAGTTGTGTGTTAAGGAAAAAAAACTATTAATGTCTTGACTTCTGCAACTAGTCAGGTGGCAATAGTTGATATTTAAAATTTTCTTCTACTTCCATTTCCTTTTGTTTCTTTTTATATTTTATTGATATATAATTGGCATACAACATTGTGTAAGTGTAAAGTGTACAACATATCAGATTGGCAGATTAATATATTGCAATATGATTACCATTTTAACTTTAGTTAACACCTTTCATGTCACATAATTATAATTTCTTTTCTTGTCATGAGAACAAACTTGCAACTAATAAGTAAAATAAATTCTGGAGATCTAATGTACAGCATAGTGATTATAGACAACATACTATATAATAAACTGCAAAGTTGCTAAGAGAATAGGTCTGCTCCCATTTCAGTATTTCCTTTGCCCTCATCTAACATGTCAGCTGGTCATAGAGTCTTTCCAGATTGAGTGAACTAAATCTACATTCCTGAGAAGTCTGTGATGTCGTGTTGGTCTATGTTGGTTCTTTATCATCTATCATAGGTCATGAGACAATAAAGAGGTATGTTAGGCAATATCCTGAATTCTATTCTATTATAATCTTCCCTGGTCCATGATTTCCTCTTGAGAATCTGAATTATTTACCCCATCCAGGATAATAACATACTTCTGTACCCATTGGCTCAACAGAATACCATGCACAAATTGGACAGGTGGTAATTTCAGCTTCTAGTTCAATAGAACTATTGCTGTGTTGCCTAATAGAATTATTCATCCCTTTGGAACTAAGATCTACATACCAGCAGAAAATATTCACTGGCAGGTCCATAGGGGTAATACTTAAGAGACACAATACAATTTTCATGCTTTCGTTCTCAGAGTTTTATATCCTGCCTTTGTTTCCCTTGTCTCTGGCGACATAAGACAGTCTCCAACGAATGGTGTTGGAAAAACTGCACAGCAACATGCAAAAGAATGCAAAAGAATGGAAATGGACCACTTTTTTACACCATACACAAAAAACAAATTCAAAATGGATTAAAGGCATAAATGACAATAGAAAACCATCAAAATCCTAGAGGAAAACACAGGCAGTAGTAACCTGTTGGACATTGGTCACAGCAACATCTTTCTAGATAGGTCTCTGGAGACAAAGGAAACAAAAGCAAAAATAAACTATTGGACCTTCATCAAAATTAAATGCTTGAGCACTGTAAAGGAAACAATCAACAAAACTAAAAGGCAACCTACAGAATGGGAGAAGATATTTGAAAATGACATATCTGGGGTGCCTGGGTGGCTCATTGGGTTAAAGCCTCTGCCTTCAGCTCAGGTCCCAGGGTCCTGGGATCGAGCCCCATGTTGAACTCTCTGCTCAGAAGGGAGCCTGATTCCCTTCCTCTCTCTTTGCCTGTTTGTGACTCTGTCTGTCAAATAAAGAAATAAATAAAATATAAAAAAAAAGAAAAAAGAAAATGACATATCTGATAAAAGGTTAGTATTCAAAATGTATAGAGAACTTATAAAACTCAACACCCCAAAAATGAATAATACAGTTAAAAAAATGGGCAGAAAACATAAATGGATATTTTTCCAAAAGAAACATACAGATGGCTAATGAACACATGAAAAGATGCTCAACATCACTTATCATCAAGGAAATACAAAGCAAAACTACAATGAGATATCACTACACACCCATCAGAATGGCTAAAATTAACAATGCAGGAAACAACACGTGTTGCCAAGGATGCATAGAAAGAGAACCCTCCTGCACTGTTGGTGGGAATGCAAATTGGTGCAACCACTCTGGAAAACAGTATAAAGCTTCCTCAAAAAGTTAAAAATACAACTACCCTACATTCCAGTAATTGCACTACTAGGTATTTATCCGAAAGATACAAAAATACTAATTCGAAAGGATATATGCACCTTCATGTCTATAGCAGCATTATCAACCACAGCCAAATTATGGAAAGAGCCCAAGTTTCCACTGATATGAAAGAATAAAAAAGATGTGGTCTATGTATGCAGTGGAATATTACTAAGCCATCAAAAAGAATGATATGGAGCACCTGGATGGCTCAGTGGGTTAAAGCCTCTGCCGTAGGCTCAGGTCATGGTCCTGGGGTCCTGGGATCAACACCTCATTGGGCTTTCTGCTCAGCGGGGAGCCAGCTTCCTCTTCTCTCTCTCCCTTACTCTCTGCCTACTTGTGATCTCTATCTGTCAAGTAAATGAATAAAATCTTTAAAAAAAAAAGAATGATATGCCATTTGCAATGACATGGATGGAGCTAGAGAGCATTATGATAAGAGAAATAGGTCGTTCAGAGAAAGACAAATACCATGTGATTTCACTTGCATGTGGAACTTAAGAAACAGGTGGAAATGAACACAAGGAGAAAGAGAGGCAAACCTAGAAACAGACTCTAAACTATAGAGAACAAACTGATGGTTACTGGAAAGAAAGTGAGTGGGGGCATGAGTTAAATAGGTGATGGGGTTAAGGAGGGCATTTGTGATGAACACTTATTGTATGTAAGTGATCAATCACTATATCTGAAACTAATCTTTCACTGTATTCTAACTGACTGGAATTTTAATAATTAAATTTAATAAAAGTTTAAAGAAAAAGGAATAATACACAAAGAACAAAAGTTTGAACTTTTTTAAATTTTTTTTAAGATTTTATTTATTTATTTATTTGTTTATTTAATTCGTTTATTTGTTTATTTACAGCATAACAGTGTTCATTGTTTTGGCATCACACCCAGTGCTCCATGCAGTAGGTGCCCTCCCTATTACCCACCACCTGGTTCCTCAACCTCCCAACCACCCCCGCCCCTTCAAAACCCACTGGTTGTTTTTCAGAGTCCATAGTCTCTCATGGTTCATCTCCCCTTCCAGTTTCCCTCAACTCCCTCTCCTCTCCATCTCCCCATGTCCTCCATGTTATTTGTTATGCTCCACAAATAAGTGAGACCATATGATATTTGACTCTCTCTGCTTGACTTATTTCGCTCAGCAAAATTTCTTCCAGTCCCGTCCATGTTGCTACAAAAGTTGGGTATTCATCCTTTCTGATGGAGGCATAATACTCCATTGTGTATATGTACCACATCTTCCTTATCCATTCATCCGTTGAAGGGCATCTTGGTTCTTTCCACAGTTTGGCGACTGTGGCCATTGCTGCAATAAACATTGGAGTACAGATGGCCCTTCTTTTCACTACATCTGTATCTTTGGGGTAAACACCCAGCAGTGCAATTGCAGGGTCATAGGGAAGCTCTATTCTTAATTTCTTCAGGAGTCTCCACACTGTTCTCCAAAGTGGCTGCACTAACTTGCATTCCCACCAACAGTGGAAGAGGGTTCCCCTTTCTCCACATCCTCTCCAACACACATTGTTTCCTGTCTTGTTAATTTTGGCCATTCTGACTGGTGTCAGGTGGTATCTCAATGTTGTTTTAATTTGAATCTCCCTGATGGCTAGTGAGGATGAACATTTTTTCATGTGTCTGATAGCCATTTATATGTCTTCGTTGGAGACATGTCTGTTCATATCTTCTGCCCATTTTTCGATATGATTATCTGTTTTGTGTGTGTTGAGTTTGAGAAGTTCTTTATAGATCCTGGATATCAACCTTTTGTCTGTACTGTCATTTGCAAATATCTTCTCCCATTCCGTGGGTTGCCTTTTTGTTTTGTTGACTGTTTTCTTTGCTGTGCAGAAGCTCTGGGCAGTATAGACATTTTAAAAATGTTTATTCTTCCCATCCAAGAGCATGGAACAGTCTTCCATCTTTTTGTGTCTTCTTCAGTTTCTTTCATGAGTGTTCTGTAGTTCCTCGAGTACAGGTCCTTTACCTCTTTGGTTAGGTTTATTCCCAGGTATCTTATGGTTCTTGGTGCTATAGTAAATGGAATCGATTCTCTAATTTCCCTTTCTGTATTTTCATTGTTAGTGTATAAGAAAGCCACTGATTTCTGTACATTGACTTTATATCCTGCCACGTTACTGAATTGCTGTATGAGTTCTAGTAGTTTGGGGATGGAGTCTTTGGGGTTTTCCATATAAAGAATCATGTCATCTGCGAAGAGAGAGAGTTTGACTTCTTCCTTGCCAATTTGGATAACTTTAATTTCTCTTTGTTGTCTGAGTGCCGTTGCTAGGACTTCTAATACGATGTTGAACAAGAGTGGTGAGAGTGAGCATCCTTGTCGTGTTCCTGATCTCAACGGGAAGGCTGCAAGCTATTTCCCATTGAGGATGATATTTGCTGTGGGTCTTTCATAGATAGATTTTATGAAGTTCAAGAATGTTCCCTCTATCCCTATATTTTGAAGCGTTTTCATCAGGAACAGATGCTGGATTTTGTCAAATGCTTTTTCTGCATCAATTGAGAGGACCATGTGGTTCTTCTCTCTTCTCTTATTGATTCGTTCTATCACATTGATTGATGTACAAATGTTGAACCAACCTTGTAACCCAGGGATGAATCCCACCTGGTCATGGTGGATAACCTTTTTAATGTGCAGCTGGATCCTGTTTGCTAGGATTTTGTTGAGAATCTTTACATCCATATTCATCAGTGATATTGGTCTAAAATTCTCCTTTTTGGTAGGGTCTTTGCCTGGTTTGGGGATCAGGGTAATGCTGGCTTCATAAAAAGAGTCTGGAAGTTTTCCTTCTGCTTCAATTTTTTGGAACAACTTCAGGACAATTGGTGTTATTTCTTCTTTGAAAGTTTGGTAGAGGTGCGCCTGGGTGGCTCAGTGGGTTAAAGCCTCTGCCTTCGGCTCAGGTCATGATCCCAGAGTCCTGGGATCGAGCCCCGCATCGGGCTCTCTTCTCAGCAGGGAGCCTGCTTCCTCCTCTCTCTCTCTGCCTACTTGTAAGTTCTGTCTTAAAAAAAAAAAAAAAAAAAAAAAAAAAAAAAAAAAAAAAAAAAAAAAAGTGGTGTTGAAAGTTTGGTAGAATTCCCCAGGGAATCCGTCAGGTCCTGGGCTCTTTTTTTTTTCGCAGGTTTTTGATCACTGCTTCAATCTCATTACTAGATATAGGTCTATTCAGGTTCTCAATTTCTTCCTGGTTCAATTTTGGGAGGTTATAGTTTTCCAGGAATGCATCCATTTCATCTAGGTTGCTTAGCTTATTGGCATATAACTGTTGGTAATAATTTCTGATGATTGTTTCTATTTCCTTGGTGTTAGTTGTGATCTCTCCCTTTTCATTCATAATTTTATTAATTTGGGCTTTCTCTCTTTTCTTTTGGATTAGTGTGGCCAATGGCTTATCGATCTTATTGATTCTTTCAAAAAAACAGCTTCTAGTTTCATTGATACGTTCTACTCTATCTCTCGTTTCTACTTCATTGATCTCTGCTCTAATCTTGATTATTTCCCTTCTTGCATGTGGAGTTGGTTTGATATGTTGTTGATTCTCCAGTTCTTTAAGGTGTAGAGACAGCTGGTGTATTCTGGATTTTTCAATGTTTTTGAGGGCGGCTTGGATGGCTATGTATTTCCCCCTTAGAACCGCCTTTGCTGTATCCCATAGGTTTTGGACAGAAGTGTCTTCATTCTCATTGGTTTCCATGAATTGTTTAAGTTCATCTTTGATCTCCTGCTTGATCCAAGCATTCTTAAGCAAGGTGGTCTTTAGCTTCTAGGTGTTTGAGTTCCTTCTGAACTTTTCCTTGTGATTGAGTTCCAGTTTCAAAGCATTGTGATCTGAGAATATGCAGGGAATAATGTCAGTCTTTTGGTATCAGTTGAGTCCTGCTTTGTGACCCAGTATGTGGTCTATTTTGGAGAAGGTTCCATGCGCACTTGAGAAGAATGAGTATTCTGTTGTTTTAGGGTGGAATGTTCTGTATATGTCTATGAGGTCCATCTGGTCCAATGTTTCATTCAATGCTCTTATTTCTTTATTAATTTTCTGCTTCGATGATCTGTCTATTTCTGAGAGAGGCGTATTAAGATCTCCTACTATTATTGTATTCATATCAATATGACTCTTTATCTTGATTAATAGTTTTCTTATGTAATTGGGTGCTCCCATATTGGGGCATAGATATTCACAATTGTTAGATCATCTTGGCAGATAGTCCCTTTAAGAATTATGTAGTGTCCTTCTGTATCTCTGACTACAGTTTTTCATTTAAAATCTAATTTATCTGATATGAGAATCACTACCCCGGCCTTCTTTTGAGGCCCATTGGCATGAAAGATGCTTCTCCATCCCTTTACTTTCAGTCTGGGTGTATCCTTAGGTTCAAAATGGGTCTCTTGTAGACAACATATGGATGGGTCCTTTAGTTTTATCCAATCTACAACCCTGTGTCTTTTTATGGGCGCATTTAAGCCATTCACATTGAGAGTGATTATTGAGAGATAGGTTTTTATTGACATCGTTTTGCCTTTGAAGTCTTTCTGTCTGTAGATTGTTTCCATATTTCTGTTCAATGATATTCTTAGGATTTTTTCCCTTTTATAGGACCCCCCTTAATATTTCCCGCAGTGTTGGCTTGGTGGTTGCATAGTCTTTTAAGCCTTGCCGGTCTTGGAAACTCTTTATCTGTCCATCCATTTTAAATGTCAGTCTTGTTGGATAGAGTATTCTTGGCTGCATGTTCTTCTCATTTAGTACTCTGAATATATTTTGGCAGCCCTTCCTGGCTTGCCATGTCTCTGTGGAAAGGTCTGACGTTATTCTAATGGGCTTTCCTCTGTACGTAAGGAGCTTTTTTGTCCTAGCTGCTTTTAAGAGGGTCTGTCTTGAAACATAATTCCTCATTCTAACTATAAGGTGTCGTGAGGACTTTCGAGAATCTAAAATCTTGGGAGGAAATCTCTCTGCCTCTAGTACATGAACATTGTTTCCATTCATGAGATTGGGAAAATTTTCATAGACAAATTCTTCCACTATATCTTCTAGTCTTCTTTTTTTTCCTCCCCTTCAGAGATTCCAATAGTTCTGACGTTGGAACGTTTCATGGCATCATTTATTTCCCTGATTCTGTTTTCGTGGCTTCTGAGCTGTTTGTTCCAGGCTTCCTCCTGATCCTTTCTCTCTATCTGTTTGTCCTCCAGATCACTAATTCTATCTTCTGTCTCAGTTACCCTAGCTTTTAGAGAATTTAGATTGGACTGGAACTCATTGAGAGCATTTTGAACATCATCCCTGGTGGCTTTCAGTTCTACCCTAACATTGTGAATATCATCCCTGGTGGCTTTCATTTCTGCCCTAATCAATTCTGTTTGGTCATCCATGGCTTTCTCCAACCTAGCTATTGCCTGGATAATTGTTAGTCTGAACTCCTTTTCTGACATATTGTCTATGTCGATAGCCATTAGTTCTGTTGCAGAAGGCCCATCCTCTGTATTTTTCTTCTGTTGGGTATTCCTCCTCCTAGTCATTTTGGTAAGAGATGACTGAACAGATGCAGCTGGACTTATCGATTGTGGTGCAATCAAGGTGCACCCTGGAACACTTCTGTGCAATCAGGATTCCCCACCCAAATGAGAGAAAAAAGAAAAGAAATAGAAATAGAGAAGAAGAAAGAAAAAAAAGGGGGGGGAAGGAAAAAAAAAGAGAGAGAGAGAGAGAGATAGGAAAAAAAGGGAAGATAAAAGAGAAGGCTCAGCCCAAATGAGCCACAAGGTAACATTTGTGACATATACAAACAAAAACAGACAAACAAAAAGACTGATAAAAGTATATGACAAGAGAAAAAATATATATATATACACAAAAAAAAAGGGAAGAACTTCATCAGAAAGAACCCCAAGTATAAGATTTATATATTATCAGGGCAAACAGAAATTCACAGAAACACTGACGGAAGGAAAATTGGGAGAGTGTTTATAAATTCTCAGTGTGGGTGAGGAAGTTTATTTTGATTCTTCCTGAAGGTATCTGATGTTTTTGTTAAGGGACTCAACTTTCCTAAGTTACAGGGGGATTAGAAACTGATTTGCCTATAGGGGTAGCATTGATTGGGGAAAGGGGGTTACCTTGACATTTAACTCTATATGTATAGTAGAAAATAAAAATTAATAAAAGAATAAACTAGACTAAACTAAGTTAAAATTAAAAAAAGAATTAAAAAAATAGAAAAGCAAAAGAAAAACACGGGTGTATGTATCAAAAAGTTCAGGTTAGAAGGTTATTAAAGAATTTGATGTACTGGACATCTCAGTGTGGTGGTAAATAGGTTAAAAATTTATCTGTATGTATAAAAAAAAAGAACCAGAATATTGGTAAAGAGTTAAAAATAAAAGTTGTATTTATGAAGTAGTGGTGGTGGTTCTCTTGTAGTCTTTTTTTTTTTTTTTTTCTTCCTTCCTGGTTGGTTTTCTGGGGGAGGGGCCTGCCATGTGGGTATTCAGACAATGATGTTCCCTGAGTTAGGTCCTCCAGCTCCCCTTAAGGGGGTGAGCTCTGAGGAAACTGTTTTTTTCAGCCTTTTGTTCTCTGGGCTTTTTTATGTTCTTTCATCTGCTTTCTCTCGCCTTGACAGCTTTTGATGGTTTTTGGAGGTTTAGAGGAGAGCAAACTGCACCCCGACCTCCCTGTCAGAGAGAAGCCCCAGAATGTTTTGGAAAAGCTGCTGGCTGAGTCCGTTCTGAGTCACTGTCCCTGGGGATGAAGGAGCTCCTCGTTGTATCCAAAACCAGGGCTGTGGTGGCTCTCTAGGCAGCTCCAGACAGCCAGAGAGTTTCCGAGCAGAGATCACACACTGAGATTTTCCCGCTGTCCTGGGCTGGGAATGTCTGGTTTTTCCGGCTGCCAGAGCTCCAGGCTAGCGCCTATGAGCATGTATCCCAAGGGAGGGTGTGGGACGCCCACGTTTCAGGATTGCCCTCTGGCCAGGCTCCCAGCCCCTCACGGGAGACAGACCCCACTCGTTCTCGGGCGGGCTGGCATTCAGGTGCACTGGCGGCTCAGGGACAGAGACCTGATTTCTCTGCCGCACTCTCTCTGGCTCCGCGCCAGGGGAGGCTGTCCTGGGTTCGGGGACTTAGGTCCCTGTCCCTAACCGCCCAGGTTCCCACTATTACCCCCCCCCCCGCGATCCTTTGCTCTTTGTTTTTTGAGTGCTTTCAACCAGACTCCAAGTTAATGCTGGTCCCCAGATGCAGAGCACTCTTGTGTTGGGGTATTACTTTCCCAATGGTCACCTCTGGTGGTTCCCTCCCCCTTTTGTTTATCTTCTGATATCAGTCTGATGCTCCCAGTCTGCTTTACCTGCCACTGGTGTCTTCTGCTCCTGTAGAGATCCAGACATGTATAGTTCTGATCTCAGGCTGAATTCATGGGTGGTTGGAATTCTTTGTTAGGTAATCAGCTCACTTTAGGGTACAGGTTGAAATGGTGCCTCCTCCTACTTCCCTGCCATCTTGACTCCCCTCTAGATTTTCAAGTTTGAACTTTTTTTAAATTCACATGAAATATTCACCAAGACAGTCCTATGCTGGGACATAAAACAAGTCTCAATAAGTTTAGAAGGATTGAATCTAATATAAAATATATTTCCTGTGCACAGAAGAATTATATATTTTTATTTGTTTTAAAGATTTTTCTTATTTGAAAAAGATAGAGAGTGAGCAAGAGAAAGAGAGAGAAGGAACAGGGGAGAAGCAGAAGGAAAGGAGAAGCAGACTCACTCTGAACAGGGAGCAGGGTATGGGGCCCAATCTCAGGGCTCCAAGATCATGACCTGAGTCAAAGGCAGATGCCTAATTGACTAAACCACCCAGGTCCCCAAGAATTATAATGAGTTCAATTTAAAAAGGACATCCAGAAAATCTCCAAATGTTGAGAAATTAAATAACATACCTGGACCACACTATAAGCATGGGGCAATGAAGAAACTACAAGAAAAGGGAAAATACTGTGAGCTGGTTAACAGTAAAGGATAGAAATAATCAGCCAAAGCAACTTCTTTCAAGATATGTCGCCAAAGGCAAAAGAAACAAAAATGAAAATGAACTTTGGGGCATCATCAGGATCAAAAGCTTCTGCACAGGGGCGCCTGGGTGGCTCAGTGGGTTAAAGCCTCTGCCTTCGGCTCAGGTCATGGTCCTAGGGTCCTGGGATCGAGCCCCACATCGGGCTCTCTGCCTGGCGGGGAGCCTGCTTCCTCCTCTCTCTCTGCCTGCCTCTCTGCCTACTTGTAATCTGTCTGTCAAATAAATAAATAAAATCTTTAAAAAAAATTAAAAAAAATTAAAAAAAAAAGCTTCTGCACAGCAAAGGAAACAATCAAAAAAACAAAGAGACAAGAACCAAAATGCCCTTCAATGGATGAATGGATAAGGAAGATGTGGTCCATATACATGATGGAGTATTATGCCTCCATCAGAAAGGATGAACATGCAACTTTTGTAGCAACACGGATGGGACTGGAAGAGATTATGCTGAGTGAAATAAGTCAAGCAGAGAGAGTCAATTATCATATGATTTCACTTATTTGTGGAGCATAACAAAGAACATGGAGGACATGGGGAGATGGAGAGGAGAAGGGAGTTGAGGGAAATTGGAGAGGGAGATGAACCATGAGAGACTATGGACTCTGAAAAACAACCTGAGGGTTTTGAAGGGGCAGTGGGTAGGAGGTTGGGGGAACCAGGTGGTGGGTATTAAGGAGGGTACATATTGCATGGAGCACTGGGTGTGGTTCAAAAACAATGAATACTGTTACGCTGAAAAGAAATAAAAAAAATTTTTTAATCAAAAAAAATAACCAAAAAAACAAAGAGGCAATGCACGGAATGGGAGAAGATATTCACAATTGAAAGTACAGACAAAAGGCTAATATCCAGGATCTATAAAGAACCCCTCAAACTCAACACACACAAAACAGATAATCATGTCAAAAAATGGACAGAAGACATGAACAGACACTTCTCCAATGAAGACATACAAATGACTATAGACACATGAAAAAATCTTCATCATCACTAGCCATCAGGGAGATTCAAATCAAAACCACATGGAGATACCACCTTACACCAGTTAGAATGGCCAAAATGAGCAAGACAGGAAACACCATGTGTTGGAGAGGATGTGGAGAAAGGGGAACCCTCTTCCACTCTTGGTGGGAATGCAAGTTGGTGCATATTCTCCACTATTTGGAGAATAGTGTGGAGATTCCGTAAGAAATTAAAAACAGAGCTTCCCTATGACCCTACAATTGCACCTCTGGGTATTTACCCCAAAGATACAGATGTAGTGAAAAGAAGGACCATCTGTACCCAAATCTTTATTGCAGCAATGGCCAAGGTTGCCAAACTGTGGAAAGAAACAAGATGCCCTTCAGTGGACAAATGGACAAGGAAGATGTGGCCCGTATACATTATGGAGTATTATGCCTCCATCAGAAAGGATGAATACCCAACTGTTGTATCAACATGGACAGGACTGGAAGAGATGATGCTGAGTGAAGTAAGTCAAGCAGAGAGAGTCAATTATCATATGATTTCACTTATTTGTGGAGTATAACAAATAACATGGAGGACATAGGGAGATGGAGAGGAGAAGGGAGTTGAGGGAAATTGGAGGGGGAGATGAACCATGAGAGACTATGGACTCTGAAAACAATCTGAGGGTTTTGAAGGGGTAGGGGGTGGGAAGATGGGTCAGCCTGGTGGTGGGTATTATGGAGGGCATTTATTTCATGGAGCATTGGGTGTGGTGCTTAAACAATGAATTCTGGTACACTGAAAAGAAAATTAAAAAATAAAAAGCATTTTTAAAAAGGATAGAAATAATGAAGACAAAGCAGAATTCAATTAAATAGAAATCAATTCAAGTAAGCAATAGAAAAATCAGTGAAATGTAAAGCTCCTTTTATGACCATTTTATATATGAATATAGTTGACACACAATGTTATATTTATTTTAGGTATGACAACATATTGATTCAATTCTCTACATGTTATACTATGCCACCACAAGTGTAACTACCATCATCACCATCAACACTATTAAAATATCATTGATTATTTTCCCTATGTTGTGCCTTTTTTTCTGGGACTTATGCATTCCATAACTAGAAGCCTGTATCTTCCACTCTCCTTCACCCATTTTGCCCTTCCCCTCAACCCTCATCCATATGTCAACCATCAGTCTGTTCTTTGTATTTATAGGTCTGATTCTGATAAAGCTAATTTTTTTAAAAAAGATCAATATAATCAATAAACTTCTACTTAGGAGATCAAGAAATAGAGTTAAAACAAATTACCAATTGTGCCACTTATCAAATTCCATATTGTCTCTCAGCTTCAAATTCAGTTTCCAATCTGTTATAATAAATAGATGGATTTCTTTCAAGCATTTCAGATAGCACCGTATAAAGATACTCAGTATCATAAGATAAGCTCGCTCAGTGAAGAAATGACATTCTCTTGCTATGTTGGCTTGCAAACTGGCTTCCATACACAGAGGGCCAGAAGAGACAAAAGAAAGAGGAAGGCCACTCCAGACCAAGAGGTAGCCATTTTAATAAGCAAGGGAACTTCCACAGGTTTGTCTTGGGCAGCCACAAGAGGCGTAGATCTCTGCATCCACCTGACAGAATCTTAAAAGTTTACATAAAGCCCTTGAGTTCAGTCATATACATAATCCAGATGGTCTCAACAACACTTTATTTTTTCAATAATATTTCCATGAAATAGCTCCTAGTGTAGGAATGACAGACAGACAATACATTCTCAGGACTGAGGGTTGGGGGTGGGGGTGGCGGTAAGGAGCCTTCAGTTGCCAGAGTCCAGCTGGGTGTCAAGTCCTCTAAGTGACTTCATCCAACATGCTAGTTCTGCCAGCTGCACAGTGTCAAGAGGTGTGAGAGTGAGGGCATATAGCCCAACCACGCACCAGTTACACAGAGCCCTTCAGCAACCTCACAGCCCTGGACGGGCTGGTGATAACTATTTCTGTTCTTCCTGATGTGAAGGCCTAAAGCCCACTGTTATACTCTTACCACCTCTGCACACTTTTACGGGCACCCACTGGCTAGGACTAGTTAGTGCCCTGGGTTGTTCTTTCTGACTTATGCAGAACTGTTGACTAGTTTAGGCCCAGAAAAACCTGTGAACTTCTCTCCACCCAGTGTAATGCAACTATACTTTCTACAAAGAGATTTGAATCTGTCTTGGAGATTCCATTCCCTTTAAAATCATCCTTCCTAGCTAAATCCTCCCTGGGTCTTAGGGTATCTCTAAAGTTCTCTTATATTTTATGGTTACTTATTTATCATAAGTTAGTAATTCTTTTTTTTTTAAGATTTTATTTTATTTATTTGTCAGAGAGAGTGAGCACAGGCAGACAGAGAGGCAGGCAGAGGCATAGGGAGAAGCAGGCTCCCTGCCGAACAAGGAGCCTGATGCGGGACTCAGTCCCAGGCTGCTGGGATCATGACCCGAGCCAAAGATAGCTGCTCAACCAACTGAGCCACCCAGGTGTCCCATAAGTTAGTAATTCTTGACATAAAATTACCCTTGTTTAAATCACCATGTGGTTTGTGTCCTGATAGAATAGGTAGATACACCAATATAAAGAATGTAAGATAGAACAGCAATATGGATCCTCTAGATTTTAACATATTAACAAGAGAGGGCTATGAACAATGTTACACCAATACATTTGACAACTTAGATAAAATGAAAAAGTTATTTGAAAGATGTAAATTACAGAACTGACACATAAAGAACAGGAAATCTGCATACCTTTATTTCTGTTATAGAAATTGAATTAATACCTAATTCCTTTCACAAAGAAAATTCCAAATTTATGTTGCCTCACTGGTGACTATCAAAAGGATAAATAATGCAGTATTTCAGAGCATATGAGGAAAGAACACTCTCTCACTCATTTTATGAAATCAGAATAAATTGATACTAATATCAAGCAAAGAAATTACAAGAATGAAAGTATTGACCAATATCCCTCATGATCATAGATATAAATGTCCATAACAATATATTAGTGAACAATAACTATCAACTAAATATGGTCAAGAAAATTTATTAGATGCTTCATAAAGGAAGATATGTGAATAGCCGATAGGCATATGTAAAGGAGCTCAGTATCATTAGTCACCAAGAAATTCAAATTATAACTAAAATGAGTCACACACTCACTAGAATGACTACAATTAGAATGTAAGTTGACAACATAAATCATGACAAGGATGGAGAGCAACTGAAGTATCATATACTGCTGGCAGACATGTGAAATGATATAACTACTTAAGGAAACATTCTGGCAGTTTCATATAAATACAGTTATCATGTCTTAGTAATTGCTCTCCAAGTTAAATACCTGAGAAAAATGAAAATATCTATCTCCAAAAATTATACACATGAAACTAGGACAGTGGCTACCTTTGGTTGAATCTTGACTGCCAGAGGATAAGAAAGACTTGTTTTGATTGCTAGTAGTATTCTGTCTTTTTCTGGGTGGTGGCTTCATGATTGTATATATTTGTAAAGTTTAATTAACCAGCAAAATTTAATTATTTGCCTTTACTGTGAATGTGTTATTAAAGGTAAAACAGAGAAATTTCCAAAAAAACAAACACTAAGTGAATTCATCACCAGTATATCTACACTAAAAGAAAAAAATAGCAAAGTGGTCTTTATTTATAACTGAGAAAAATAATTACATGTATTGATGTCATGAGTGATGAAATACAGAATAAGAAAATGAGTTGAAAAGTTAAATGCACATTGTCTGTATAACACAATAATAAAAATATCTTATGGGGTTTAAATATATGAAGATTTTTTTTTATATTTTATCTATTTGACAGAGAGAAATCACAACTAAGCAGAGAGGCAGGCAGAGAGAGAGGAGGAAGCAGGCTCCCTGCGGAGTAGAGAGCCTGACGTGGGGCTCGATCCCAGGACCCTGGGATCATGACCTGAGCCTAAGGCAGAGGCTTTAACCCACTGAGCCACCCAGGCGCCCCATGAAGAATTTTTAAAACAACAAATATTCCTGGAAAATTCACATCCTGGGATAACTGCTATAAAGACCAAGGTTGTTTTAGTAAATTTCTTATATGCTAGGGTTAAAAAATAAAGAGCAACATACTAATTTCACTGGTTTCCCTAACACTTCAGAATCTCTACAAATGGGCAAATTAGACTCTTACATCCTTTAAATCCTTAAAAGAGTTAATCCAATTAAGAAGATATCAACTCAGGTTTTAGCTTTTGAAAAAAAAAATCTGAATTTTATTCAAACATCAAGTGTCCTCTACTTAAAGACAGTGGATATATTCATTATCTTGATTGTGGTGATGGTTTCACAAGTGTCTGCATAGGTACAAACTCATCAAGTTGTATACATTAAATTGTGCAGTTTTCTGTATATCAGTTATACTTCAATAAAACTGTTCAAATAGAATAAACAGAATAAATTACACTCTAAGAATTGTTAATCGTCTATATATGGGATGTTCCTAAGTTATGGAATTTTCTTACTGAAGTATCTACAGTGTCATTCGGTATTAGGTTGCATGTGTTAGATAACGTATCTGTACTTGACATTGGAAAAATATTAGAAGGTAGATTTTCATTTACAGGTTTAGAGTGGCCTTGCTAAATTATTTTTCGAGTACACTGATTCAGAGTAACTTCTGAAATGTCCAACATAGGTCTAGAAAGATATTCAGAGGAACTGGCAATGGGAAAGTAAAACTGGGAAGGTGGACTCTTTTGCCTTAAAGAGAGCTAATTTCACTCTCTTTTTTTTTATTTCTTTATTTTCAGCGTAACAGTGTTCATTGTTTTTGCACCACACCCAGTGCTCCATGTAGTATGTGCCCTCCCTATTATCCACCACCTGGTTCCTCAACCTCCCACCCACCCCCTTCAAAATCCTCTGGTTGTTTTTCAGAGTCCAAAGTCTCTCATGGTTCATTTCTGTCTTAAGCAGTATAAGCATACACTTTGTTAACCACAGGCTTAATGTTAAGCTAACCGGTTAAGAAAAAAATCTTAGAAATATGATGAATATATGAATATTAGGAAAAATATATACTCCCTAATCTTCATATTTCTCTCCATGTGGAGGGGAATTCTTTTAAGAGTAATTTTCAAAAGGTAAAAAAAATACAATATTCATACAATTATTCAACAAACATATGCAAAGTATTTTATTCAACTAGTTAAACAGTAAAATGGTAAGGCTGTTTGAAAGGAGAATTCAGGGCCATCTGTACCCCAATGTTTATAGCAGTAATGGCCACGGTTGCCAAACTGTGGAAAGAACCAAGATGCCCTTCAACAGACGAACAGATAAGGAAGATGTGGTCCATATACACTATGGAGTATTATGCCTCCATCAGAAAGGATGAATACGCAACTTTTGTAGCAACATGGGTGGGACTGGAAGAGATTATGCTGAGTGAAATAAGTCAAGCAGAGAGAGTCAATTATCATATGGTTTCACTTATTTGTGGAGCATAACAAAGAACATGGAGGACATGGGGAGATAGAGAAGAGAAGGGAGTTGAGGGAAATCGGAAGGGGAGATGAGCCATGAGAGACTATGGACTCTGAAAAACAACCTGAGAGTTTTGAAAGGGCAGGGGTGGGAGGTTGGGGGAACCAGGTGGTGGATAATAAGGAGGGCATGTATTGCATGGAGCACTGGGTGTGGTGCAAAAACAATGAATACTGTTACGCTGAAAAGAAATAAAAAAAAAGAAAGAAAAAAGAAAGGAGAATTCAAGGAATAAACACTATATAATCAAATGACGACTCTTTGGTATCTATTAGATATGAATTGATTAATATCTTATAGTATCATAAAACTGTAGTCCTTAGGATATCTTTTCTACTGAACAGAAATCTACTTAATGTGCTAATGTGTTAATGTGTTATTTCAAGGTGTGTGGACTTTAAGCAAAAAGTAAACAACAAAGTCAGATTCTTGTGTATTTTCCTGAATAATTAAAAAATTTTTGGATGAACTTGTAAAATAATGACATTGTAAAGATGGGCAGTCATTCTACTTTATTTCTAGGGTTTGAAGATTTTTTTCTATAATTCATTCATGCAATTCTCCTGACACTCTCCTCTCTCTCCTTCCACTGGTGTTGAAAAGACTTATCTGACAAGTAGAATTAGGGGGGTTTGGGTGGGCTTTTTGGTTTTGATTTTATCTCTGTAACTTTTCTGTTTTTTTTTTTCCCCTATTTCTTTTTATTGTGGGAAAAAGCATATATCATAGAATTTACCATTTAAAAATTTTTAAGAATACATACAGTCCAGTGGTATTAAGTATATTTACATTGTTGTCCAGCCATCACCTCTATATAGCTGCACTACTTTTTCCATTTTCCCAAAATAAAACTCTATACCCATGACAGGTAGATTTTGAACAAGGATCTGGATATGCTAGATCTATCCTGTTCCCTTTCCTCTTTTATGTTGTCTTTTCTACAGCTAGATTTAAAACTGCCTGAAGTCATTCAATAGAAGATATACCCCTGGTCAACGGGGTAGATTTGGATCTAGTCCTGTCTATCCAATAGATATGACTAACTTGAGAATTTCTTATTGCAATGTTCAAAGCCATCTTTTCAATACTTCTATTTATAATAAAAATGGAATTTTAATATCCATTTACTTGCCTACTTTCTCTCCCTAACTGACTCAGAAATCAAGCAAGGAATAAGGGTGGAATTCTTTCACAATCCCAACAATGACAAGGAACCCAAATGCTTCTGTGAATATTATGTGGCATTACACATGGCAATACACTTCTGTTGTGATGAGCACTAGGTATTATATGAAACCAATGAATCACTCAGCAGTACAAAAAATAATAATTAATAATTGTATATAATTAATTTTATATATATATATACACAAACACATATATCTATAAACTGGTCTTTGCCTCAGAAATTCCTCTTCTGATAATTTATACTAAAGAAATAGATGATATTAATATAAAATAATATATAATGTTATAATGGTTAAACATGGGAAGCTTTACCAAATAATGGTTTGTCCATAAAAAGAGTCTAGTGCAGAAAAAAATTGTGATGCAAATCTATATTTTTATCATGGAAAAGTATTTACAGTTACCACTCAGAAATAGATTGTATACTATTTTCAAGAATATTTGCACATTTTTCCACTGAAAGTACAGAGTTAAAGCAATTTTGTTGTCTTTTGTTCATATTTTGTTATCTCTGGGTTTCAGAGTAGCCAGAAATATCTTTTTTTAACAAATTTATTTATTTCTTTTTCAGCATAACAGTATTCATTGTTTTTGCACAACACCCAGTGCTCCATGTAATATGTGCCCTCCCTATTACCCAACACCTGGTTCCACCAACCTCCCACCCCCCACCCTTCAAAACCCTCAGGTTGTTTTTCAGAGTCCATAGTCTCTTATGGTTCGCCTCCCCTTCCAATTTTTTTTTTTATAAACATATAATGTATTTTTATCCCCAGGGGTACAGGTCTATGAATCGCCAGGTTTACACACTTCACAGCACTCACCATAGCACATACCCTCCCCAATGTCCATAACCACCTCCCCCTCTCCCAACCCCACCTCCTCCCAGCAACCCCCAGTTTGTTTTGTGAGATTGAGTCATTTATGGTTTGTCTCCCTCCCAATCCCATCTTGTTTCATTTATTCTTCTCCTATTCCCCTAACCCCCTATGTTGCATCTCCATGTCCTCATATCAGGGAGATCATATGATAGTTGTCTTTCTCTGATTGACTTATTTCACTAAGCATGATACCCTCTAGTTCCATCCACATCATCACAAATGGCAAGATTTCATTTCTTTTGATGGCTGCATAGTATTCCATTGGGTATATATACCACCTCTTCTTTATCCATTCATCGGTTGATGGACATCTAGGTTCTTTCCACAGTTTGGCTATTGGAGACATTGCTGCTATAAACATTCGGGTACACGTGCCCCTTCGGATCACTGCGTTTGTATCTTTAGGGTAAATACCCAGTAGAGCAATTGCTGGGTCATAGCGTAGTTCTATTTTCAACATTTTGAGGAACCTCCATGCTGTTTTCCAGAGTGGTTGCACCAGCTTGCATTCCCACCAACAGTGTAGAAGGGTTCCCCTTTCTCCGCATCCTCGCCAGCATCTGTCATTTCCTGACTTGTTAATTTTAGCCATTCTGACTGGTGTGAGGTGATATCTCATTGTGGTTTTGATTTGTATTTCCCTGATGCCGAGTGATGTGGAACGATGTGCACCATTTTTAAACCTGGCCTATAAAATATATAATATGTGATTCACCAACCTCTTTTTTCCCCACTACCAGCCAGAGGCCAGGTTTAATGATTTTGTAAGTTTCACATTGGTGATGAATGAAGCTAATTTTCCATCTCAGCTATTGGTCCTCATCCAAAGATGGCAGTCACAGAAAACTTGATAAAGCTTCTTCCTTGTCCCACCTCAACTCAGTTGTCACCAGATTGGATAGGTAAAGTATTACAGAACTATCCCTGTCACTTAGTTAAGGGAACCACATTCATAGTTACCTCTGTTTTATCTAAATGGATGAACTTATGACCTCTACTAAAGAATCGCTAGAAGTATGTACTGTTGAATTTAATGTTATGAATATTATGTCTTGACTATTGGCATCATCCTCCTCAGACACCCATAAATTCAAATCTAGCCCAGAACAACCATATGAGGAAAACAGTACTACAAATAATATATACAAAAAAAAAATATGTACAAAGTTTTTAAGTTATAATACTACACACCCCTCTTTCACATCTCTTGGTCCTATAAACCTTTCCAGTTAAGTCCCCATATTACTTCCTCTCATCTTCACTGTGAGGAGACAATTATTTAAATAAAATTTTGTTTTTATTTAAAATTTTTCAACCACTTTATTTTTAAATAAGTAGTGTTTAACTGCCCTTTCCAATTTTCAAGGAGTCTATTGCATTGAGAGCATTATGGAGTATAATATGCCTATATAATATTTTGTTCTTCTTGACCCTTTGTGTACATTGGTAAGAGTAATGTATGTAACTGTATCAGAAGGAATATGTTCCATATACTCTACAAGGGATTGTGCAAACAGATGTAGTCCCTCAATCTCTTGCAGATTCCCTAAGCTTAAATTTAATCCCCTGTACAAAGGTTTGCCATTCTAAATCACAATCCTCACTACATTTGGAACTCTTACAAGCTAGGATAAATTGAATAAATCTGAATGAACATTATAAGATATGCATTTTGAGCTAAAGTGGCTTTCTCACACATTACAATTGATATTTCACTAGTAATTCTTTAGTGACATCTTAATAATTGACCTTCATTCATCTTATTCTTTGAAAGTATGTTTCTCTGAAGATCTGTCATTAGTTAATCCCTAGTAAGGGGACTTCACCAGGTCATGTCTTCCTTTCTGCTACCATACACCCTGCCCCCTGGGTCCTTGGTCACAGCTTCGACTCAACACTACTAAGGCCAGGCTGTCACCACTCTTCATGCCAAACCTGGAGCCTAAAATGCAGCTATGACTAGACTGCACTGTTCTGTGCCCAGACCACTGGGGTCCTACTGCTCCCTCCCTAGAAGTGGAAACACTGCCCTCCACCTAGTGGGCACCCTCACACTCATTTGGAGACTCAAGTCTTTTCCCACCAAAGCCAGTTTGAAAAAGCTGCAAGAGGCAACTGCTGCCTCAAATTTGTAGACATCAGTGCAAAACCAGCAGAAACATGAGAAGGTAAAGCCATATGACACCATCAGGGAAGCACAATAACTTTCCAATACTGAGAACAAAGAAATGGAAATCTATGAGTTATGTGAAGTAGAATTCAAAATAATTATTTTCTAGGGGATAAAAAAATTGTGAGGCTCTAACTACAATGTGGGTAATAATTAATAATACCATATTATATACTTGAAATTGGCTGGGAAATCTTAAGCATTCTCACCACAAAATTAAAAATTATGTACATATAAGGTGATGAATGTGTTAATTCACTTGATTGTGGTATTCACCTCATAATGTCTATGTGCATTAAATCATTATTAAATCATTATATTTGATTTTATTTGCCAATTATTCCTCATAAATCAGGAAAAAAACAGATACCTATATACAAAAATAATCAATTAATAATAAAAATAGAAATAGAAAGGAAGGCTCATGAAATATAAAAACAGAAGAATCATAAAAATCTGGGAGGTATTTCTGAAAGCTATCAATAGTAATCATTTTTCCTTTTCTTAAGAGATTTTTTCTTTTTTATTATCTGGATAGTTATATTTACACTAAGCATTAATTACACATTTTACAGGATTAATACGTTAGAAAAATTGCCCTTATCATCTTACAAATACTTAAAATGATGTTGAAATAAAAGAAAAGAAAGTTGCATTTTGCCTTGTAATCTGGTACTTATTATTGCATACCTGACCTTTTCTGATGTTAATTTATTTATATCTGTGTTTCAGGATATTTTCCCCAGTTCTGTTTGTTCCACTCTGTATTTCCAAGTCTTACATAAGAGATTCATTAGTAATGTTTAGGACATAACCACCAAGGACATATGTGTTTATTTCACTTAAATGAAAATTGGGTCAATTTTACCAATTCAGAAATATTTTCCTGTGCTACAAATATCAGAGTATCAATTTTAAAGAAATAGAGATCCTTACCTACCCACTTAAACTATTATAAGTTCTGTAGTTAACAAGGTAAAGAAAATTTTTCCTGGGCCCACAAGGAGGCAGGCTTCTTGCTGAAAACTCTTCATCTTATGTAGATGGTGGATCACTTAGTGAAAACTGCAATTGCTAAGCTCTCTGTGTAAGTCTGTATTCACAAAGTGAGCAATCAGAGCCCACCCACCTATCTCCATGATAAGATATTCCTGGATGACTATTTTCACCCTTTGCAACTTTAGGGTTCACTAAATATCTGAGATCATGACTATCAGAAAAGTATTTTTTTGGCTTTTTTTTTTTCTTCCTTGAACTCCAGAATGATGCTTTCTCTGGGGAAATTGTCAAAAACAAAATAATAGATATGATGTGTTATTTTAATAATTTATGAAAGGTTCCAACAACCATTCATGAAGTGTGACTTTTCAGTATGAGTGAAAATATATGACAGTCACTGACAACCTGTTTTTATGTATCAATACAACAAAGGTAATCTAGAATGAAGATCATCATGGAATTTGGGAGGACACTCTTAAGCATCCTCTGCCACAATCTCACCCTCATGTTAAGCAAGAACTATGCAAAAAATAAAAATTAAAAATTAACAAAAACTATGCATAAAATGTGTAAATTTTATCTCCATTGAGAGATTTGTTTGCTGACATCTTACCAGTGGGTGATCTTGCTCTCTAATAGTCATTTACATTTTAATGTGAAGTCTATTTTTAATCTCTGTATCTTAATGTCAATGTCAACTTCATGACACTGTTCTTAATAATGCAAATAATTAACAGCTGGGAAAAAATGGCCTGTGTATGTGTGTGTGTTTGTGTGTTTAAGAAAAGATACCATCCTCAGTATATACAGGTTGAATGAGGTGTCTCAGGATGAGTTTCTTATCTGGAATTGTGGTGATGGGAATGGAGGAGATGTGTCTGGGCTGCAGATCCAGTTCCTTTCTATACCACCATTGGAAAGGTTGTGTTGTCCCTTAACCTGGTATTGACATGCCACAGTTAACTGTGACCTGTTCTTACCCTCATTTTGCTTTTCTGTATTCTTTAGGCTAAACTACGGGACTGGGTACAAAGTGGAAGATGCTAAATGTCCTTTCTAGTTATTAAAAAGGAAACTTTTTAAAGCAACCAACTGAAACTCCATGTAGCCATCTAATTTAGGCCTCTAAAGTAAATGCTTTTTATTCAGCAATGTGGGAAAATGACAAAGTATACAATGATTGAAGATGGGGAGTACTTGAGTTAGTTGCTATTTAAGTAATCAGATCAGAGAAAGGGCCAAATATGTAATACTAATTGACCCAAAAATTTTCAAATAATTGAATCAGTTTGGTACATCTGAAACTACTGGAATACTGTGTGTCAACTATACTCAAATAAAAAGGCTTTATAATTAATAAATAAGAGGCTCTTGGGTGACTCATCCTGGTAAGTGTCCAGGTCTAGATTTCAACTCAGATCATGATCTTGGGGTCATGTGATCAAGACCTATATTGGGCTCAGCATTCAGTGGGGAGTCTGCTTGAGATTCTATCTCTCCCTCTGCTTTTCCCCATCTCCCACTCCCTCTCTCTCTTTCTTTCAAAATACATAAATCCTATGTACTATGCAGTATTATGCCTCCATTAGAAAGGATGAATACCCAACTTTTATATCAACATGGATGGGACTGGAAGAGACTATGCTGAGTGAAACAAGTCAAGTATCATATGGTTTCACTTATTTGTGGAACATAAGAAATAATATGGAAGTCGTTGGGAGATGGAGAGGAGAAGTGAGTTGGGGGAAAATGGAGGGAGAGACAAACCATGAGAGACTGTGGACTCTGAGGAACTAACTGAGGGTTTTGGAGGGGTGGGGGGTGGGAGACTGGGTGAGCCAGATGGTGGGTATTATGGAGGGCATGTATTGCATAGAGCACTGGGTGTGGTACATAAACAATGAATTCTGGGACACTGAAAAGAAATTTTTTAAAAATATGGTACTGACATAAAAACAGACACATAGACCAGTGGAACAGAGTAGAGAGCCCAGATATGGACCCTCAACTCCATGGTCAAATAATTTTTGACACAGCAGGAAAAAATATCTAGTAGAAAAAAAGACAGTCTCTTCAGTAAATGGTGCTGGGAAAATTGGACAGCTATGTGTAGAAGAGTGAAACTCAACCATTCTCTTACACCATTCACAAAGACAGACTCAAAATGGGTAAAGGACCTCAATGTGAGGAAGGAATCCATCAGAATCCTAGAGGAGAACATAGGCAGTAACCTCTTCACAAATGGCCACAGAATCATTCTTTCAAGACATGTCTCCAAAGGCAAAGGAAACAAAAGCAAAAAAGAACTTTTGGGAATTCATCAAGATCAAAAGCTTCTGCACAGCAAAGGAAACAGTGAACAAAACAAAGATGCAACCCACGGAATGGGAGAAGATATTCACAATTGACAATACAGACAAAAGGTTGATATCCAGGATCTATAAAGAACCCCTCAAACTCAACACACACAAAACAGATAATCATGTCCAAAAATGGGCAGAAGACATGAACAGACACTTCTCCAATGAAGACATACAAATGGCTAGCAGACATACGAAAAAATCATCATCACTAGCCATCAGGGAGATTCAAATCAAAACCACATTGAGATATCACCTAACACCAGTTATAATGGCCAAAACTAGCAAGACAGGAAACAACGTGTGCTGGAGAGGTTGTGGAGAAAGGGGAGCCCTCTTCCACTGTTGGTGGGAATGCAAGTTGGTACAGTCACTTTGGAGAACAGTGTGGAGATTCCTTAAGAAATTAAAAATAGAGCTTCCCTATGACCCTACAATTGCACTACTGGGTTTTTACCCCAAAGATACAGCTGTAGTGAAAACAAGGGCCATCTGTACCCCAATGTTTATAGTAACAATGGGCACAGTCGCCAAACTGTGGAAGAACCAAGATGCTCCTCAATGGATGAATGGATAAGGAAGATGTGGTCCATATACACTATGGAGTATTATGCCTCCATCAGAAAGGATGAATATGCAACTTTTGTAGCAACATGGGCAGACTGGAAGAGATTATGCTGAGTGAAATAAGTCAAGCAGAGAGAGTCAATTATCATATGTTTTCACTTATTTGTGGAGCATATCAAATAACATGGAGGACATGGTGAGATGGAGAGGAGAAGGGAGTTGGGGAAAATTGGAGGGGAGACCAACGATGAGAGATTGAGGACTCTGGAAAACAATCTGAGGGTTTTGGAAGGGCAGGGGGGTGGGAGGTTGGGTGAGCCTGGTGGTGGGCATTATGGAGGGCACGTATTGCACAGAGCAATGGGTTTGGTACATAAACAATGAATTCTGGAACACTGAAAATAAATGTTAAAAATAAACGATTTTTAAAAATTAAAAAAATACATAAATCCTGAAAATTTTAAATAAATAAAAACACTTTATTGTTTTAATAAAAAGCTAACCATTTAGCTTTCAGTGACTTATAATCTTTTTGCTGGTGGATTGTTCTTTCTCAAAGTTAATAGCTGCTAAGCTGATAGGGTGGTGGCTGCTGATGGTTGGAGTGACTGTCACAATGCCTTAAAAATGATTTTTCTTTCTAGAAATACTTTTTGTTTGTTTGTTTGTATGTGTTTAATTTTTTGTTCATACTTTAGATAAATCTTATCCATCCTACAGAGTTCAGCATAACTGTCACTGCCTTGGGCAATCTTTCTTTGGTTACTTCCCAATCTATGCCTAATCAGGTAGCTAACTTTTCTTCCCATTTCCCCCATACCTATCATCTCACTTTCCCACATCCTGCTTCTGGGATTCCTCTGTGTACAAGAAAAGCTTCTTTTCCCTACCTTTGAGACACTTGGCAAATCTCATGGTTACAATATTCTTCCTATTGCAATAGTTACCCCTATTGCAGTATGCTCTCATATTTACAATAATCTTTTTAGAATAAACTCTCTCCTTACTACGTCCAGATTTGTTTTGTTTTGTTTATGGCAATGTACAATAGTATGGATCCTCTCTGATTTTACCACGTGTTTAACCCTATAAGAGAATAAGCACAACTATTCTCCAAACAATACTTGAGTGTGTTTTTAATAAGATTTTATTTATTCATCTGATAGAAAGAGAGCACAAGTAGGCAGAGAGGCAGGCAGAGGGAGAGAGAGAAACAGGGTCCCCGTGGAGCAGGGAACCCAATGCAAGCTTAATCCCAAGATTAAGGATCTTGAGATTGGGATCATGACCAGACCTGAAGGCAGGCACAAAAAACTGAGCCACCCAGGCACCCCAAAACAACACTTGAGTCTTACAACACCAATTAATAACAGCTATACTGCTCTATGAGTCTGAAGAAAAAGAATAGCAAACCTGTTATAGAGAATTTAGTATATCAGTATTACTGATATTAAGTGGAATTTTATTAGAGATATTTACTCTTCCCCCATAAAATAATCACTTCTGCTTTCAGGGGAGCAAAGGGAGATCAGGGTGTCTATTTAACACTGGACCTTGCTTTACTCTGTGTACCTAACATTCAACAACTTGCATATACAACCATGAAATACAACCATACAATGATGAAAACTAGAGAACAACCACTAGAGTCAGGGATTTTCATTTCAATCCAAACTTCACCACTTCCCAGAGGCACCACACTACACAAGTTGCAGGACTCTAGTATTTTGATTTATCTGCAAACAGTAATAATAATTACAGCTGTGCCACAGAGCTGTAAAAATGTGAGCTAATGCTTGTAAAGAGCTTTCTCCTATCAGCAGATCCTTACTAGGAGCTCAGAGCGACAAAGTGGTAAAGCTACACCTCCCTACACCCCTTGCTGCTGGTAGTGAGGCCTGGCATGGAGGTAATCATCCACCCCTACTCAGGCAATGAGGCTATATGAGCCACTGCCCTTCTTTCACTGGAAAGGTATCAGTGGGGCTGAGATGGGACCTGAAATTCCATTCATCAACAATAAGGCAATATGATTCAGTGCACCAATTTTACCAGGCTCGTATTGGTATTGGCAGGGCTTAATGTGAAACTGAACATGAACATCCACCCGGCCCTCATGTTATATCTCAACAAGGGAACTGCCTCCTAAAAAAAAATTAAAAATTGGGGCGCCTGGTTGGCTCAGTGGGTTATGCCGCTGCCTTCGGCTCAGGTCATGATCTCGGGGTCCTGGGATCGAGTCCCACATCGGGCTCTCTGCTCAGCAGGGAGCCTGCTTCCCTCTCTCTCTCTCTCTCTGCCTGCCTCTCTATCTACTTGTGATCTCTCTCTGTCAAAATAAATAAAATAAAATCTTTAAAAAAATTAAAAATTAAAAAAAGTATTGGGGAGGGTATATGCTATGGGGAGTGCTATGAATTGTGTAAGACTGATGAATCAGATCTGTACCCCCTGAAACAAATAATACATTATATGTTAATAAAAAAAATGAGAAAACTCACAACCCAGTTTAAAAATAGGCAAATGATTTAAACAGATACCTTACCAAAGAAAATATACAGATGGCAATTAAATGCACCAAAAGATAATAAACACATTAGCTATTAGGTGTATAAAAATTAAAATCACAAGGAAATACCACAACACCTACTAGAATGTCTAAAAGTATAAAAATTGATCATACAAAATAAGTGGATCATAAGGGGTGCCAGGGTGGCTCAGTCTGTTAAGTGTTGGCCTTCAGCTCAGGTCATGAACCCAGAGTGCTGGAATCAAGTCCCAAATTAGGCTCCCTCTCTTTCCTTCCTGCTCTGGTTCTTTCTCACTGTCTGTCTCTCACTTTCTCTCTCCAATAAATAAATAAAGTCTTAGAAAGAAAGAAATAGGAAGGAAGGAAGGAAGGAAGGAAGGAAGGAAGGAAGGAAGGAAGGAAAAGACTCCTACACCACTGGTGGGACTGTAAAATCATGTGACTAATTTGGAAAACTGGTTTCTTATAATGTTACACATATACTTTCGGTATGCCCCAGCCATTCCACTCCTAGGTTTTTGTCCAATCTACAATGAAACGAAAGGCTATGTCATTAGAGTGATTTGTGCATAAATCTACAATGCAGATTATGCATAGCATAAATAGCATAAAGCTGCATAGCAACTTTCCTTGTAAGTGCCTTAAAACTAAAATGACAGAGAGAAGGAAGTCAAGATGGCAGAGAAGTAGCAGGCTGATACTACATCAGGTAGCAGGAGATCAGCTAGATAGCTTATCTAATCATTGCAAACACCTACAAATCCATGAGAGATCGAAAGGAAGAAGAACAGCAATTCTAGAATCAGAAAATCAACCACTTTCTGAAAGGTAGGACTGGCAGAGAAGTGAATACAAAACGACGGGAAGATAGAACACAGGGGGAGGGGCCGGCTCCCTGCAAGCAGCGGAGCAAAGGAGCACAAAATCAGGACTTTTAAAAGTCTGTTCCACTGAGGGACATTGCTCCAGAGCCTAAAGCGGGGTGAAGCACACGCAGGGCCAGCATGGCCCCAAATCTGGCAGGGTCACAGAAGGATTGGGCGTGTTGGAGTGTTGCAGAGCTCGCAGGTATTAGAACAGGGAAGCCAGCTACAGAGACAGAGCCAAGGACTGAACTCTCAGCTCGGGGTTACCTTGAACCAGTCGCGGGCTGGGTGAGCTTGGATCGCGGCTGGAGGCTGGGGATACAGGAGTGATTGGGTGCTGTTCTCTGGGGGTGCACTGAGGAGTGGGGCCCTGGGTTCTCGGCTCCTCCAGGCCGGAGACTAGAAGGCCCCCACTTTCAATCCCAACCTCTGGAACTCTACGGAAAGCGTTCAGGGAACACAAGCTCCCAAAAGCGAACCCAAGTGGATTACTTAGTCCAGTCCCTGGTAAGGGTGGTGCAATTCCACCTCTGGCAAAGACACTTGAGAGTCACTACAAAAGGCCCCTCCCCCAGAAGATCAACAAAATATCCAGCCAGGACGAAGTTAATTTATCAAGGAAAGCAGGTTGAATACCTAGGACAGCAGCGGAATTCCAGAGGTGGAGAAAGCAAGGCACGGACCTCATGGCTTTCTCCCCATGATTCTTTAGTCTTGCGGTTAATTCAATATTTTTTTTCAATTTTTTTTTCTTTCTTTTTTCTTCTTCTGCTAATTATTTTTTAAACTTTTACCCTTTTCTTTTTCAATGTTTTTTGACTAGTTTCTCTAAAATATATTTTTTCTTTCTTTTTTATATTTTTCTTTATTTGTTTTTTAAATTTTTTTCTTTTTCTTTTTCTGAACCTCTTTTTATCCCCTTTCTCCCCCCCACAATTTGGGTTCTCTTCTGATTTGGTTAAAGTGCATTTTTCTGGGGTTTTTGCTACCCTTTTAGCATTTTATTTGATCCTTCATATCCTCTTATCTGGACAAAATGACAAGGCGGAAAAATTCACCACAAAAAAAAGAACAAGAGGCAGTACTGAAGGCTAGGGACCTAATCAACACAGACATTGGTAATATGTCAGATCTAGCATTCAGAATGAAGATTCTGAAAGTCCTAGCCTGGCTCGAAAAAGGCATGGAAGATATTAGAGAAACCCTCTCTGGAGATATAAAAGCCCTTTCTGGAGAAATCAAAGAACTAAAACCTAACCAAGTTGAAATCAAAAAAGCTATTAATGAGGTGAAATCACTTATTTGTGGAACATAACAAAGAACATGGAGGACATGGGAATATGGAGAGGAGAGGCAGTTGAAGGAAACTGGAAGGGGAGATGAACCATGAGAGACTATGGACTCTGAAAAACAACCTGAGGGTTTTGAAGGGGCGGGGGGTGGGAGAATGGAGAACAAGGTGGAGGGTAATAGAGAGGGCACGTATTGCATGGAGCACTGGGTGTGGTGCAAAAACAATGAGTACTGTTAAGCTGAAAATAAACAAATAAAAAAAAGAGGAAAAATAAATAAATAAATAAATAAATAAATAAATAAACTTAAAAAATAAAAAAAATGAAAATAAATGGAGGCCCTCACTGCTAGGATAAATGAGGCAGAAGAAAGAATTAGTGATATAGAAGACCAAATGACAGAGAATAAAATAGCTGAGAAAAAAAAAGAGGAACAAACAGTTACTGGACCACGAGGGAAGAATTCGAGAGATAAGTGACACCATAAGATGAAACAACATTAGAATAATTGGGATTCCAGAAGAAGAAGAAACAGAGAGGGGAGCAGAAGGTCTATTGGAAAGAATTATTGGAGAGAATTTCCCTAATAAGGCAAAGGGAACAGGCATCAAAATCCAGGAGGTTCAGAGAACCTCCCCTCAAAGTCAACAAGAATAGGTCCACACCCCGTCACTTAAGAGTAAAATTTACAAGTCTTAGTGACAAAGAGAAAATCCTGAAAGCAGCCTGGGAAAAGAAGTCTGTAACTTACAATGGTAAAAATATTAGATTGGCAGCAGACTTATCCACAGAGACCTGGCAGGCCAGAAAGAGCTGGCATGATATATTCAGAGCACTAAATGAGAAAAACATGCAGCCAAGAATACTCTATCCAGCTAGGCTATCATTGAAAATAGAAGGAGATTTCAACATTTTCAACATTTCTGAAGAACCTCCATGCTGTTTTCCAGAGTGGTTGCACCAGCTTGCATTCCCACCAACAGTGTAGGAGGGTTCCCCTTTCTCTGCATCCTTGCCAGCATCTCTCATTTCCTGACTTGTTAATTTTAGCTACTCTGACTGGTGTGAGATGGAATCTCATTGTGGTTTTGATTTGTATTTCCCTGATGCCAAGTAATGTTGAGCACTTTCTCATATGTCTGTTGGCCATCTGGATGTCTTCCTTGCAGAAATTCTGTTCATGTCCTCTGCCCATTTCTTGATTGGATTGTTTGTTCTTTGGGTGTTGAGTTTGATAAGCTCTTTATAGATTTTGGATACTAGCCCTTTATCTGATATGTTGTTTGCAAATATCTTCTCCCATTCTGTCAGCTGTCTTTTGGCTTTGTTAACTGTTTCCTTTGCTGTACAAAAGCTTTTGATCTTGATGAAGTCCCAATAGTTCATTTTTGCCCTTGCTTCCCTTGCCTTTGGCGATGTTCCTAGGAAGACGTTTCTGCGGCTGAGGTCGAAGAGGATGCAAAATCCAGGATTTTGATGGATTCCTTTCTCACATTGAGGTCCTTCATCCATTTTCTGTCTATTTTTGTGCGTGGTGTAAAGAAATGGTCCAGTTTCATTTTTCTGCATGTGGCTGTCCAATTTTCCCAACACCATTTGTGGAAGAAGCTGTCTTTTTTTCATTGGACATTTTTTCCTGCTTTGTCAAAGATTAGTTGACCATAGAGTTGAGGGTCTATTTCTGGGCTCTCTCTTCTGTTCCATTGATCTATGTGTCTGTTTTTGTGCCAGTACCATACTCTCTTGATGACAGCTTTGTACTAGAGCTTGAAGTCTGGAATTGAGATGTCACCAACTCTGGCTTTCTTTTTCAATATTACTCTAGCTATTCGAAGTCTTTTTTGGTTCCATATAAATTTCAGGATTATTTGTTCCATTTCTTTGAAAAAAAAATGGATGGGATTTTGATAAGGATTGTATTAAATGTGTAGATTGCCTTAGATAGCACAGACATTTTCACAATATTTGGTCTTCAAATCCATGAGCATGGAACATTTTTCCATTTCTTTGTATCTTCCTAAATTTCTTTCATGAGTACTTTATAATTTTCTGAGTATAGATTCTTTGCCTCTTGGTTAGGTTTATTCCTAGGTATCTTATGGGTTTGGGTGCAATTGTAAATAGGATTGACTCCTTAATTTCTCTTTCTTCAGTCTTGTTATTGGTGTAAAGAAATGCAACTGATTTCTGTGTATTTATTTTATATCCTTACACTTTACTGAATTCCTGTACAAGTTCTAGCAGTTTTGGAGTGGAGTCTTTTGGGTTTTCCACGTATAGTTTCATATCATCTGCAAAGAGTGAGAGTTTGACTTCTTCTTTGCCAATTTGGATGCCTTTAATTTCTTTTTGTTGTCTGATTGCTGAGGCTAGGACTTCTAGGACTATGTCGAATAGCAGTGGTGATAGTGGACACCCCTACTATGTTCCTGACATTAGCGGAAAAGCTCTGAGTTTTTCTCCATTTAGAATGATATTAGTGGTTGGTTTTAATCTACTATTATTGTATTATTGTTGATCTGTTTCTTTGATTTTATTAATTGTTTTATATAGTTGGCTACTCCCATCTTAGGGGCATAGATATTTAAAATTGTTAGATCTTCTTGTTGGACAGACCCTATGAGTGTCCTTCCTCATCCCTTATTATAGTCTTTGGCTTAAAATCTAATTGATCTGATATAAGGATTGCCACCCCAGCTTTCTTTTGATGTCCATTAGCATGGTAAATTGTTTTCCACCTCCTCACTTTAAATCTGGTGGTCTAAAATGCTTTCTTGTAGACAGCATACTGATGGATTTGTTTTTTTATCTATTCTGATAACCTGTGTCTTTTGATTAGGGCCTTTAGCCCATTTACATGCAGGGTAATTATTGAGAGATATGAATTTAATGCCATTGTATTGCCTGTAATTTAACATTTTGTTAATTTTTTTCCCTGATCATTATCCGTAGAGTTCTGGAGGACAGGAATGAAAATGGCAGCCTCCAATCTCTGGCCTGGAGCAGCCGAGAGCTCAGGACCCCACTTCTCAGTGCGCCTTTGGAGAAATGTGCTCAATCACTCCCGTCTCCCTGGCCTCTGGCTGTGCTCTAAGCTCACCCAGCCTGTGACCAAGCATGTCTGTCTCTGGCACACAGACCCACCTGGAGTCTCCAAACCCAACAAGTCACTGCATTCTTCCATGGTGGTCTCCTGGATCTTGTGGAGTCCCTGCTCACAGAGAAGTGGCAGATGCCTCGGATCACAATTTAAGGTAACCCTGAGTTGAGAGCTCACTCCTTGGCTCTGTCTCTGTAGCTGGCTTCCCCACTCTAAGACCTGCGAGCTCTGTGACACTCAGATGCCCCTGATCCTTCTGTTTTCCTGCGGGACCTGAGATCACGCTGTTCCCACATGGGCTTTACCCCGGCTTAGCCTCTGGAGTGATGTCCCTCAGTGGAGCAGACTTTTAAAAGTTCTGATTTTGTACTCCATTGCTCTGCCGCTTGCCAGGAGCCAACCCCTCTCCCCGTGGTCTATCTTCCCGTCGCTTTGGATTCACTACTCCACAGGACCTACCATTCAGAAAGTGATGGATTTTCTGTTTTTAGAATTGTTGCTCTTCTTCTCTTCGATCTCCTGTTGGATTTGTATGTGTTCAGAATGGTTTGATAAGCTATCTAGCTGATCTCCTGCTACCTGATGTCATCTCAGCCCACTACTTCTCCACCATCTTTACTCATCCCCATCAATGACACTTTTAAAGATTCGCCAAAATCTTAAAATTCATATTTAACTTATTTAAAAGAACAATATATAAATAAGCATAAAAATAAAAACAATGTACACTAAAACATTATTATGGTGACACATGTTAGATCCAAAATAATCTTATGGCTCTGATTATACAAATTTTCTAAAAGCAGAATAATATTTTGTTTTTGTTTTTGTTTTTATTTGTTTATTTACAACATAACAGTGTTCATTTTTTTGGCATCACACCCAGTGCTCCATGCAGTACATGCCCTCCCTATTACCCACCACCTGGTTCCTCAACCTCCCACCCCCCTGCCCCTTCAAAACCCTCTGGTTGTTTTTCAGAGTCCATAGTCTCTCATTGTTCATCTCCCCTTCCAGTTTCCCTCAACTCCCTCTCCTCTCCATCTCCCCATGTCCTCCATGTTATTTGTTATGCTCCACAAATAAGTGAGACCATATGATACTTGACTGTCTCTGCTTGACTTATTTCGCTCAGCATAATTTCTTCCAGTCCCATCCATGTTGCTACAAAAGTTGGGTATTCATCCTTTCTGATGGAGGCATAATACTCCATTGTGTATATGGACCACATCTTCCTTATCCATTCATCCGTTGAAGGGCATCTTGGTTCTTTCCACAGTTTGGCGACTGTGGCCATTGCTGCAATAAACATTGGGGTACAGATGGCCCTTCTTTTCACTACATCAGAATAATATTTTTATTTAGAAATTTCACTTCTACCAATCATTATCGCACATGCAAAAATATTTGTATGAAAATGCTTTTGATAGAATGATTGATAACTATAAAAAGTAAAGAACACTGTACATTTAATACAGGCATTAGTTTAAAATTGCCAAAATATTCATAAAGCCAACATTATTAATACTGAATAATTGGAAAAAAAGCAAAGGCATATCATGGAATAAATTAATAAATGTTTAAATATATGAAAGCATATGTTTTTATTTTGGTAAAATATACATAACATAAAATTTACCATTTTGACCGTTTTGAAGTACAAAATTTGTGGCTTTAAGTATATCTGTGTTACTATGCAATGATGAAGCATATGTTTTGCATTCAATTATAAAATATGACTGAAAATCTTTATGCACTCATAACTAATGCTTATAATGCAATTGATATATTTGGAGAAAAAAATCTGAAAAGGTAAGTTCTATAATGCAAGTGGTAGCCTTATATAATTATATAAACATTTCCTTGTGCTTATCTGATTAAAATTAGCCAATGATAATAAAACATTTATATAATAAAGTATTTCATTCATAAATAAAGGATTATAATCTTCCAAATGCCTTAGTGGATGTGAAAGTTTAAAACAAATTAACTATGTAACTTAAATGATACCGTTGCCCTCCTGACTTGTGTCAAATGATGCTCTAACATCCTTCTATCTCCAAAGGCACAGTCCCCAAAGAAGCGAGTGTTACTTGTGTTTTTGCCAAACTTCATTACTCAGAAAATCAATGACTCTTGACTGTAGGTCTCCAAGGACCATTTATTTTTTTCACTATTAACATTTTCTGCCAATTAAAAAGATAAGTCACATTTGACATAGTGTATGCATTTTTCTCTGCTATTATGATTTAAAATTCATTTCTTCCACCAGCAGAGAGATTTCCTCAGCCTTTTGAATAATTTATTTTCTTTTCAATGATGGAGAGAGTAAGAAAATATTTAGAGGCTTCTAACAGCATTAAGCCCATTACCAAGTCTGTCCAAGTTGTTGGAGAAAGTAAGCAAAGGGAGTTCTATGCAATCCCAGACATGTCAGTGAATATGAAGACATAAATACTTATAAATGATATTTATAAAAATATCACTTTTAACATTCTATTCTTGATATTGGCTATGGTCAAACAAACAACAGAAGCTCTGATCTACTAACAGAAAAGTACAATAAAGTTTGTCTCTTTGACTGTGATTCCCTTCATAGGATATAGGTTATATTTACCTCTAAGAAAGAAAATAGATTTGCAGTGATAATTTTAATATTTTCAATGTATCTAAGATATATGTATGAGATGTCATTTTTTAGAACAAATTTCCCTTGTGTAGATAAATGTCATTGCCTGGAGTATTGTATACATAATATACATAAACAAATCTGTATCTAACTTAATGAAAGTAGTATTTAGGGTAATTTTGGATAGATATTCAACCTCAGATTTAAAATAAAGTGTCTTCCTATAAGAAGGAAATGGTAAGTGAATTGGGGGAAACCGGAGGGGGAGACAAACTATGAGAGACTGTGGACTCTGAGAAACAAATTGAGGTTTTGGAGGGGAGGTGGTTTAGGTGAGCATGGTGGTGAGTATTATGGAGGGCACGTATTGCATGGAGCACTGGGTGTGGTACATAAACCACAAATCTTGGAACACTGAAAAAAAATAAATAAAATAAAGTGTCTTCCTATATATAAACAGGGGCACCTGGGTGGCTCAGTGGGTTAAAGTCTCTGCCTTCAGCTCAGGTCAGGATCCCAGGATCCTGGGATCCAGCCCAGCATCTCTGAGCTCTCTGCTCAGCAGGGAGCCTGCTTCCCCACCCCCCTCTGTCTGCCTCTCTGCCTACTTGTGATCTCTGTCAAATAAATAAATAAAATCTTTTAAAAAAAGATATGGTTTTGGGGCACCCGGGTGGCTCAGTGGGTTAAAGCCTCTGTCTTCGGCTCAGGTCATGATCGCAGGGTCCTGGGATCGAGCCCCCATCGGGCTCTCTGCTCAGCAGGGAGCCTGCTTCCTCCTCTCTCTCTGCCTGCCTCTCTGCCTACTTGTGATCTCTGTCTGTCAAATAATAAATTAAAAATAAATTTAAAGATACGGTTTAAAAAAAAAGTGTATAAGCATGCACCCGTATTCTTCTTCCCATCCCTGAAAAGAACACCATGACTGAAACAACAGCATCTCATGACAGAGTCCTGTGTGCGTTTTGAAAACTCATTAGAAAGACAGAATAAACAAAATCAATTACTTACACTTCCATTCAACTAACTTCCATCCTAAAGTAGGTTGTAATATCTTGGGGGGGAAAATGAGTATATTTTGAAAATTGGATAATGGTCAACATTTGGGGGCTGAGTAAGATTTCACAATAATACACATTATCTCAGAGATTCAGATAAAACGTGAAAGGAAACTGGGTGTGTTGCAAGTATATAAATATACAAGTATTCCTTTTGCATCTCCATTTGATAGAACTATCTTATAGTTGTTGAAAAAAAACCTAAATTTCTTGAGGACTCTAACTTTTGAGTAAACCTTGATCCATGGCAATTTTTCTATATATTAGAAACACCGTGAATAAGGCAAATAGTCCCAAACAATTCTGCGAAAAACAATTCTGCTCCCAACCTCAGTGAGAAGAGAACACAGTAAATTAAACAATAAATTGAATTTGCTCATAACTCAAAGAAACTCGGTATGCCAGAAAACCTCAATGTTTAAGGTCTTGATTTTGTATTGGACATATCGGAGTCCCTACAGGTATGACATCAATGAAAATAAAGTAATTCATTCACTGGAAGATGAGAGAGGGAAGAGAAGGCTGTCATCACCTGTATCAGCCGCAAAGGTAACACAAATTCAGCAGGTAATGCAAACATTCAGAAAGATAAATAGCTAGGCTATGTATCAGGAGGTAGGGGAAATCAGCAGGTTGTGAAGTTGCTCGTAAGAATTAAGCTCACTTAACCTAAAAACACACCAAAGAACAAAAATCTTCTTTTGGAACAAAGACCTCTAGTTTTGTTTTGTTTTTAAAGATTTTATTTATTTATTTGTCAGAGAGAGAGAGAGCACAAGCAGATGAGAGGCAGGCAGAGGGAGAAGGAGGCTCCCTGCTGAGCAAGGAGCCTAATGTAGGACTTGATCCCAGGACCCTTGGATCATGACCTGAGCTGAAGGCAGATGCCCAACCTACTGAGCCACTCAGGTATCCCTAAAGACCTCTTGTTTTGCTCTAGTGTTTATATAGTGAACCCAAGTTATATTAGCACTATTTTTCTAGAAAGACCCAAAGTGTCAAGAAAAGACACGAAATTGAGCGTGAAATTTTGTGACTCAGTTTCTCAATAGGGAAGAACTTTTCTACCCTTAAAATGACACTCTTTCAGTAATCTACTTGGTCACATGGGAAAATCCTAAGTACAGGATAGGCATAAAATGTAAATATACATATAATATATATTTATATTAAAAACAGAATTAAATATAAAAACTTGTATACATTATATTTTAGAACAGTTAAAAGAACCTATAATCAATGAGAACATTTATCTGAATATCACATGCAGATTGGAGAGAAGTCAGAAGTCAGTGATGAGAAACGGTACAATAACAACATTCATTCTGCTGGGACTTACGGATGACCCTGAGCTGCAAGTTCTGATTTTTATCTTTCTCTTTCTGACCTCCACACTGAGTGTAACTGGAAACTTGACCATCATTACACTCACATTTGTGGGTTCCCACCTTAAAACACCCATGTATTTCTTCTTAAAAAATTTCTCCTTCTTGGAGATCTCATTCATATCTGCCATTCCCAGATATTTGTATAGCATAGCAACAGATGACAACATTATTACCTACAATGCTTGTGTCATCAAAGTGTTTTTTACTGACCTCTGTGGGGTATCAGAGTTTTTTATGCTAGCTGCCATGTCCTATGACCGCTATGTGGCCATCTGCAAACCTTTGCATTATGTGATCATCATGAGCAACAGTGCCTGCAGGACTCTCATCATCTGTTCTTGGATGGCTGGTTTATGTATAATAATCCCACCACTTAGCCTGGGTTTAAATCTAAAATTTTGTGACTCTAACATAATTGATCATTTTTGCTGTGATGCATTTCCCTTAGTGAAAATCTCATGTTCAGTACATGGTTCGTGGAATGGACAGTTATAATCTGTGCTGCACTGACCTTGAATATTACACTTACATGTGTGGTTCTGTCATATGCTTATATCATCAAAACAATTTTTAGATTCTCTTCTGTTCGACAAAGGAAAAAGACCTTTTCAACCTGTTCTTCCTACATGATTGTGGTCTCCATCACCTATGGCAGATGCATTTTCATCTATATGAATCCTACAGCAAAGGAAAAAGTGACCATTAATAAAGTGGTTTCACTGCTCATTGTCTCTATTTCACCTATATTGAACCGATTTATTTATACTTTGAGAAACAATCAAGTTAAGAAAGTCTTTGAGGACTCAGTCAAAAGAATTTGCCTTTCTCTCAATTAAGTAAAAAAATATATTATTTTTAAAATATCTCGAAAACAAGAATAAATGTCCACAGACATTTTATTTTGAAGTCTATAATCTTGTTATTTAATAACATATATTTCTTTTTTTTTAAAGATTTTATTTATTTATTTGACAGAGATCACAAGTAGGCAGAGAGAGAGAGAGAGAGAGAGGAGGAGGAAACAGGCTCTCTGCTGAGCAGAGAGCCCGATGTGGGGCTCGATCCCAGGACTCTGGGATCATGACCTGAGCTGAAGGCAGAGGCTTTAACCCACTGAGCCTCCCAGGCGCTCCAATAACATATATTTCTGTCACATTAATTTTCTCAACACTTTTTAAACCAACCTCCATTGAGCTCTGCTCATGCCATTCTTGTGTTTTGATTTTTCAAACCAATATTTGGTAGTTTTGCATTTCAATTTCTAAAAAAACATTCTGAAGGGAAATTAACTTCTTAATTTTGTTACAATATATAATAAGAGTTATTCCTTGGGGAAATATAGGGTAAAATTGTTTGTAGCTCTTCAATATACACAATAATGATATGTAAACACACGTAATAATAGTAATTATAGGTAAAATGTCTAAAATGGATGAATAATCACAGAATTTAAAATGCATGTGAAGAAGAGTAATGGCATTTCCAATATTGAGAAAATAGATGAAAATACACTATAATGAACACACAGAAACACTGGATAAAATGTAATAAATATTTTCTTAACTCTATAGCTGAAATTATCGCAAAGCGGTCAACAGGAGATATCAAAAATAAAGATTCAACTAAAAGCATGGTAATAATCTACAAAATGACTACTGGGTGCTGAGGTGAGCATAGACTGGAGGGTGGGCACAGGACATCGCATTATGGATCACGAAGGCTTAGGCTTAAAGTCTCAGGATTAATGTGGAAAATACTTGGGACATCACAATAGCTGCACATTCAGTGAAAGTTTGAATTGGAAAACCAAGTTCATTTTCACAGAAAGATTACTTTGTTTCTGAAAAAAATATCATCTGCTGGGTATAGAGCTCTGAGTCAAGGGGAAAACATTCCCCAGTGTATTTGATAGCCTGTGCCTACATCTAATACAAATTAAGCTCTCATAGTCCAAATTCTGCCATAATAACTATAATATACAAGTTTTACCTGTAAAGAATGAAAAATCCACATAATATAATTCCTTGGAAATTAAGGAATTTACATCAAATTAACTAATTGTTATCTGGAAAGTAATGAAATGCAGACATGCCATCACAAATTATTTGGATCACTGAAAAAGCTGTAGTTAGAAGGAATTCTGTTATCTTAAATAAATATATAAGTGACCAAAAGTGAAGAATTTATACTAATGAATTTGAAAAAAAAAAAACAACTTTGAAAACAAAAGTGAATGAAAAATGTTACTGTGGGTAGAAACTCAAATCAATTAAATAAGTCTAAAAAATTCAAAACCCAGTTCTTTGTAAACTCTAATAGCACAAATAAACCCCATCCCAATGAATGTGATGAGTAAAAATCACAAATGCCCCATATTTTATTAGATCTTGGATGATGACATAAGAAAACAAAATTATAATGATATATATGGGAAAGAATAAAAACAATGGCATTTCCTTGATTTTAAATTATTATTCATATTTTGCTTTTCTGAAATTCAGACATTTCATACAATGGATGGCATCTACCATTGTTCATAGGCTAATTGTCAACATTTTCTTTTCAATTGTGATAAATAGTATAATGGCATGCTTTACAATTGATGTTGTCTTAAAGTTGATGATATTTGATATATCTTTTTTTTTATATTGAGGGCATTCTTACATACAAGGAAAACTCAAGGAACTAATAGGAAACTAATGGAACTAGTAAGGGAATTTGGTATTCTAACTGAAAAAATGGAAACTATTTTAAAAAGCAGGAGACTTTAATAGCAAAAAGCAACAGGAAATCAATGAGCAAATGTTATTTTGGTCATAAAATGTGATCTTGGTTTAATTACCAAGAGAATAAATTTAACAAAGAAGTGCACTATAAAGTGCTCCACGTCACTCGGCATCAGGGAAATACAAATCAAAACCACAATGAGATATCACCTCACACCAGTCAGAATGGCTAAAATTAACAAGTCAGGAAGTGACAGATGCTGGCGAGGATACGGAGAAAGGGGAACCCTCCTACACTGTTGGTGGGAATGCAAGCTGGTGCAACCACTCTGGAAAACAGCATGGAGGTTCCTCAAAATGTTGAAAATAGAACTACCCTATGACCCAGCAATTGCACTACTGGGTATTTACCCTAAATATACAAACATAGTGATCCAAAGGAGCACGTGTACCCGAATGTTTATAGCAGCAATGTCTACAATAGCCAAGCTATGGAAAGAACCTAGATGTCCATCAACAGATGAATGGATAAAGAAGAGGTGGTATATATACACAATGGAATACTATGCAGCCATCAAAAGAAATGAAATCTTGCCATTTGTGACGATGTGGATGAAAGTAGAGCATATCATGCTTAGTGAAATAAGTCAATCGGAGAAAGACAACTATCATACGATCTCCCTGATATGAGGACATGGAGAAGCAACATGGGGGGTTAGGGGGATAGGAGAAGAATAAATGAAACAAGATGGGATTGGGAGGGAGACAAACCATAAATGACTCTTAATCTCACAAAACAAACTGGGGATTGCTGGGGGGAGGTGGGATTGGGAGAGGGGGAGGGGGCTATGGACATTGGGGAGGGTATGTGCTATCGTGAGTGCTGTGAAGTGTGTAAACCTGGCTATTCACAGACCTGTACCCCTGGAGATAAAAATACATTATATGTTTATTAAAAAAAAAAAATTGGAAGGGGAGGCGAACCATAAGAGACTATGGACTCTGAAAAACAACCTGAGGGTTTTGAAGGGTCAGGGGTGGAAGGTTGGGGGAACAGGTGGTGGGTAATAGGGAGGGCACGTTTTGCATGGAGCACTGGGTGTTGTGCAAAAACAATGAATACTGTTATGCTGAAAAAATAAATAAAATGGAAAAAAAAGTAAAAGAAGTGCACTATATATATATATATATATATATATATATGGAAAGTATAAAATCTCTTAAAAGAATATGAAATTTGACTAGAACAAAAGAAAGTCAGCCAGTATTCCAGGTTGGAAAATTTTAGTATAAGCATGTGTCTGTGTGAATTTATAGATTATTTATGTATTGCAGAATATTTATTTTCATATAATCACTGAACATATAAAATATTAAAGGAAAACAAATTTTAATGAAGGTTATCTGAAGCAGAAACTAAACAATGTAATTAGAAAGAAGAATGGGTAGAAGGAGATGAAGGAAAAAATCAAAATAAAACACTGATCATATAATCCCACTTATATATGAAGGTTTTGGTATATACATTTGGGTAAAAATAAAGAAAATTTCTTTCAAATAGATTTTCATCTACAAAATGGTAGAATATTAAATGTGTATTACCAAGCCAAAAAAAAATATGTTGCAGGGTTTTTTTGTTAACTGCTGATCAATAAAAGATAAACCAAAAAAATGCAAAAAAGAAAACCTCTCTGAATGTGTAAATGTTACATATTATACACATGATTATCTCAAGTGACACAGTAAAAAGATTGGACAAAATCCAGCACCCTTTGTGATAAAGACACTTGAAAGACTAGGAATAGAAGGTAACTTCCTCAACTTCATAAAAGCATCTACAGGTATCCCATAGTTAATGGGGAAAGGTTGAATGTTTTCTCCCTAAGATCAGTTAACAAAAGGTTATCTGCTTTCACCACTTCTATTCAACATTGTACTAGAGGGTTTTTTCCCAGGGTAATTAGAGGGAGAAAGAAAGAAAAGAAAAAAGACAGGAAATGAAGAAGGGACATGATTTAGTATATAGAAAATCCACAAACAACTATTAGAACTAAGTGCAGCCAGTTTGCAGCATATAAGATCAATAACAAAAATTAGTTGCATTTCTATATGCTAACAAAGATAGTTTAAAACATCAAATTTTCCAAAGCTACTGGAAGTTCCTTTGTACTAGCCTTTCTTTTTAGTGATGGAAAGTAAAAAAAATATATATATATATATGTCCTGGGCTTATGACAGCACATCTATCTTGAGGAAGTTTATGCAATTGATTAAGTCACAAGGATTCTGTAACTGTATCCATGGATTCAATCAGCAGTGAGCAGAAGCTGTCATGCAGATTTTCAACATTAAATTTATTTTCAAATTTGTAGCTGTAAGAATAATTGTAGATAAACATCTAAAGGTTACAATTAATCACTAGAAGTATAAATAAATATTATCAATTCTGTCCTTTCAGTTATATTCTCTTTTGGTGATAATTGGGTTATGTTGTCTCTGGGAAATGGATTTTCTCTGACTGTATAAAACTAAAAGATGTGAGTTTTAATATGGATATTAACAAAATGTTATTTTTAAAATGTATTACTTTGGGATAGCTTATACTCATTGATCATTTGTATGTACCAATAAATAGGAAGTCATCCAAAAGTAGTATAACTTGAGATACATGAAGATGCCCTGCTCAATGAAAAAAAAAAAAAAAAAACCTTAACAACTTGGCCCACATTGCATTATCTTATTAGAAATCAAATTTTAAAACCTTTTACATATCATACAAACAGCAATCAGTCAATAAAAATTCAGATCAGTTATACTCAACACCTGCATTGTAATGTCAGAGTTCTTACGGAAGTATAGTTTTAATGACTGGAAGAAAAATGATTCTCAGAATCAGTTCGGTTGTATTCATTTCCAGAGAAGCCCAAGTCTTTGTACATTGGGAAGAATAGATTCAGGGATGGGGGTGGGCTGCAGAAATGGTCCTCACTGTGATGAACTGATCATTTCATCATAGAAATGATCCATTGTAAATGTTAGGAGTGGACCTACATTTATGGGAGCATTCTAACTCTCAAGCAAACCATGAGCAACTCCATGCCCCTTTTTTTTGATAGTGACTGTCATCCCTTGGATTCAACTCTGGCATTTAGGCACATGATCAGAGCTGGTACTGTCCCCATCTCAATATGGAGAAAATATTATAAAGCAATATAGCAAAACATTTCACATAGTAAATGAACTGGAACCTCCAGTTCAAATTGTAGGAAATCTACTATTTTGGGAAACCCTGATTTCATTTTGAAAATATTTTAAAAGCCAGCATAGTATTTAGTTTGTGTTAGTAGAGGGAGGGGGATCTAAGCATAATGCCACAAATTTAGAATTTCAAAGACCCTGGCTTCTGGGTTTAATATCCCACTGAGGGATTCATCAAGAAAGCAAAAACAGTATGAATGAACATACAATTACTCCTCATGAACATACTACTATTCCTCTGATTGACAGGTTAGGCAAAGAGAAGGAAATTACCACTTTTTTCAGGAGTGAATATAATGAATATAATCAGAGTAGTGATTCTTCATGATAAGACTTACCACACTAGCCAGAAAAAAAAAAATCAAAAACAAAAGTCAAAATGTTAGACTCAGAATACAGCAAGTTAAATAAGTAAATTCAATATCCAAGCAGTTTTAGCTGTATCCCAATTAAAAATAATGTAGCTTCAGCTGGAAAATTTGACTTAAATTTTTTACCAATAAGGACTTGATTTTGGCTCAGGTCATGATCTCAGAATCATGAGATGGAGCTCCTCACTCTGCACAGTGTTTGCTTGTCCTTCTCCCTTTCGTCCTCCTCTCTCTCCCTCTATCTTTCTCTTCCTCTCTCTGTTTCTCTCTCAAATAAATAAATAAATCTTTTTTAAAAAATTTTGCCAGTAAATTTTTTAGGTGTTGAATATATATGGAACTGTGTTACTTATAGATACTCTTCTAGATAAAAAGCACCACATTGGCCTCAAAATAATGTACATTTTCAGGGTGATACTGGAATAGGACAAAGAATTGATTACATTGAATGATATCCAATCCATATATCATAATTTCATTCAGTTCCATTCTACATAGATGTCTTCTACTATTTTATATCAAAATGGGGGATCTTTGATAAACTTTGGTAAACATGGTTTTATTAGAACAACAGGGGTGGGGCACCTGGGTGGTTCAGTTGTCTGAGCAACCCACTCTTGGTTTCAGCTCAGGTCATGATCTCAGGGTCATGAAATCAAGCCCCGTGTCAGACTTTGCACTCAGGAGGGAGTCTGCTTGAGATTCTTTTCCTCCCCCTCTCCCTTTGCCTTCTTCACTGAAATAAATAAATAGAAAATTTTATAAAAAGAACAATGGAGTCAAATGTATGATTACAACGTGGTAAAGAATAATGGAGGGTGAATAACAAAAGGAAAATTACTGTGAATAAGAACATTGAAATAGGGAGCATATAGTTATAACAAGCTAGGCACTTTCTAAGTTTCAGATATATAGAATTTAGTTTTTTTAAAATGGCATATAAAGGACACTATTATTATTTCCACTTCACAGATGACAAAACTGAGTAATAGTGAAAGTAAATAGTGCTTGGCGAATGTGATTAATATTTTAAATCTGACTTTTTTTTTTGACTTAATGACATTGGAACCAAGATGTTGGAATGTTTAAATTTTAGCCAAACAAGTTAAAAGTAAAAAAAAATAATACTGATGATGTCATACAATCCTATGAATGTCACACTCAACATATCTTAACATTTCAAACAACAAATTTCTCACCAATAGCAATAGACAATGACCACGAAGTTTAGACAAAAAATTCATGCAGGAGAGAGAGGAAAAGAAATGTGTCAGGAAAAAGTTGTTTAGAGAAGAAAACATGGGTTCAAAAATTAGAATAATGCTAGATCTCAAAATCTTAAGTAATGGATACAGAAAGCCCATAACTATTTGAGTATATTTGCATTTTATCAGCAACCAAATTACAAAGAAAAATTAAGTCTTTAGAAGTTTAACTTTAGGATGTATCTTCAGTCAGCAGTAAAATACAAATACAAGTAATTCTAACCCAATGTGCAGATAAAAATAAAACATAAATTGGGAATAAATGAATCATGATTTGTCATTAGAGTGCCCTATAAATGAGCTGATTTTCTTAATATACCTTGAAATTATCTAAATGTACCACTGTGGAAACTAATGCCCTTTTATAATTTTTTTTTTAATTTTAAAAAGTTGTTGATTCACAATTTCAGAAGCTTTCCAGGTGAAATCTGAAACTGGTCCCATTACACAAAGGGAAAGGAGGGACCAAAAGATGCAGGCCACTCCAGGCTGATAAACTGTAGTTTCAACAAGCAGGAGAATATATTATATATGAGGCTTGTCATCAGTCACTGCAAGTTGATTAAATCTCTACACCCATCTCCTCCAGAATGTAAAAGTTTATGTAGAAGCTTTAGCTGGGTTTAATCACATACTGTCTAGATGGTTTCAACGATACACTGCTCTCTCAAGACTCTGTCCTCCAAAATGGCTCCCACCATGGGAACAATGGGCTTTCTGCATATATGAAATCATCACAGTTCATATATCATCAAATGTTTTGGTTTGACTTTTTGGTTTTGGGTTCAAGGCTTTTGGGGTTTATTTGGTTTTTTGGTGAGAACATTTAAGTTCTACTCTCAGCAAATTTTAGTTATACAACACAGTGTTATCAAATATAGTCACCATGTCATACATTTGGTCTTCAGACTTTATTCACCTTATAGTTCCTATGCTTTTACCAAACTCTGCCTATTTTCCTCATCCCCCAGTCCCAGCAACAACTTTTCTTACACTCTGTTATTGATTCTTTTTTATGTTTTTAGATTCCACATATAAGTGATATCATGCAGTATTTATATTTCTTTGTCTAACTTATCTTGCTTAGCGTCATGCCCCCAAGTACCATCCATGTTGTCACAAAAAACAGGATTTCCATCTTCCCTATGGTTGAATAATATTCTATTGTACATATACACACTACATTTTCTTTACCCACTCATATGTTTTTTTTGTTTTTTTTTTTTAAGATTTTATTTATTTGACAGCGAGAGAGAGAGAGATCACAAGTAGGCAGAGAGGCAGGCAGAGAGAAAGAGTAAGGGAAGCAGGCTCCTGCCAAGTAGAGAACAGAGAGCCTGATGTGGGACTCGATCCCAGGACCCTGAGATCATGACCTGAGCCGAAGGCAGCGGCTTAACCCACTGAGCCACCCAGGCGCCCTACCCACTCATATGTTGATAACCTTTTAGGTTGTTTCCATATCCCAGCTATTATGAATAATGCTTCAACAAAAATGCAACTCATGTATCTTTTCAATCCCTGTTTTCATTTCCTTTGGATATATACCTTGAATAGGGATTGCTGGATCCTATGCTAGTACTATTTTTATTTTTATTTTTTTAAAGATTTTATTTATTTATTTGAAAGAGATCACAAATAGGCAGAGAGACAGGCAGAGAGAAGAGGGGGAAGCAGGCTCCCTGCCGAGCAGAGAGCCCAATGCAGGGCTCATTCCCAGAGTCCTGGGGTCATGACCTGAGCCGAAGGCAGAGACTTTAACTCACTGAGCCACACAGGCACCCCAGTGCTATTTTTAAATTTTGGGGGAAACTCTATACTATTTCCACAGTGGCTGCACCAATTTACATTCTCAACAACAGTGCACAAGGATTCCCTTTCCTCCATATTTTACCACAATTTTTATCTCCTGTATTTTTGATAACTGCCATTGTAACAAGTGTCAGGTAATAACCCATTGTGGTTTTGATTTGCATTTCCATGATGATTAGTGATGTTGAACGCCTTTTCGTGTACCTTCTAGCTATTTGTATGTCTTTGGAAAAATATCTATTCTTATCTTCTACCCATTGTCCAATTTTAATTTAATTTGTTTTGTTTTGTTTTTCTCTTTTTTGCTATTGAGTTGTTAGTTCTTTATATTATTTTGGATACTAATCTCTTATCAGATAAATGATTTCCAAATATTTTCTCCCATTCAGTAGGGAGTCTTTGCACTTTGTTGATGGTTGACTATGCTGGGTAAAAGTTTTTTAGTTTGATGTAAACCCACTTGTTTATTTTTCTTTGTTGCTTCACTTTTAGTGTCAAATCCAAAACCACTGCCAAGACTGATATCAAAGACATCAAGACTGATACCTCCTATGTGTTCTTCTGGGAATTTTATGGTTCTAGGTCTTACATTCAAGTCTGTAGCCCATTTCAAGTTGATTTTTGTGTATGGTTTCATTATTTTATATGTAGCTGTCCAATTTTCCCAATAGCATTTACTGAAGAGTCTTCCCTTTTCCTAGTGTATGTTCTTGGTTCTTTTGTCATAAATTAATAGACCATGGCAGCATGGAAAATTCTTAAGGACATGGATTTATAGTAATTTGATTTCAAGAGCTGAAGGAACATTAAGATATTGAACATAAGTTAATAACAATAAATGATTCAAATATAATTATATGTTTATTAATCTAGAATATGTTTAGAAGAACACTGATGTATATGTCCAGATATACCAATTATGTTACTAATGTTTATTTTTAAATCATACCTTTAAATATATTGATATATTTGGGGGGGGATTTCTGGAGTTTTGATGCTATAATTAAGCACTATGGATTATATGGATTCACATATTTTTCCTTTTCCTTGTCCAAGTATAATTTCCCAAATATAATTTATGTATTTAAATTTTCCAAATATAATTTATGTAACAAATCAGTAAATGAAGAATGTGGTTTCTTTATGACCCTCCCTTGTGCTGTCTCTCAGTTAATGTGATATGACAGCAAAAGGAGCTAAAGTTGTTTTATAACCAGATTTTTCTGTTGTCCTATGCCTATTATCTGCTGCTGTACCCTCCTGTCTCCAAGGACATTGTCTCCAAAGAAGCCACAGTTAATGTACTCTTTTTTTACCCCAATTTTATTTCTCAGAAGATTCATTAAGGACTCTGTTCTTCAATCATCAGGGACTTTTTGTTTGTTCACTTAGTTGCATTCTTATCAAATAACGCAAATGTCAAGTTAGATATCGCAATTGTGCTCACAGCCCTGAGAGGTCAAAATTGCAACTTTCTTGAAACTGGAGAAGGTTACTGACATTCCACAGCCTTGTACTATATTATTTTTTGTTTGTTTGTTTTATCCCTTCTGTGAGGGGGATTTTTTTTTAAAGATTTTATTTATTTATTTGACAGATAGAGATCACAAGTAGGGAGAGAGGCAGGCAGAGAGAGAGAGAGGAGGAAGCAGATTCCCCGCCAAGCAGAGAGCCCAATGCAGGGCTCGATCCCAGGACCCTGGAATCATGACCCGAGCGAAAGGCAAAGGCTTTAACCCACTGAGCCACCCCGGTGCCCCTGTGAGGGGGATTTTAATAGCAAACAAGGATTTCCATGTAACTGGTTGAAGATGGACACTACTATGCATATTGGAGTTGTGAATGTGACAGTGAATTCGTAAGCAAAAGTGGCCAGAAGTTCAGATAAAAATCTTCACCCCAACTACTATCTTCAGTTTAGGAGTTTTAAAGCTTCATGTGTTTCAAAAACCAGCAGAAACTATGATTCATAGTCATAATAGTAAGTGAGAAAAAGTGTAATTTTAAATTATATTTCCTTTCATGTCACCTGAGTTTTATTATGCTCTAACAAAACATGTTTTACCTATCTTTTAAAAATTATAAATGAGAGTGATACATAAATGTAATTTTCTGAGAGACTTTTATGTACAAGAATATACTGACATTTCAGAGAGAGTCAAGTATCATATGGTTTCACTTATTTGTGGAGAATAACAAAGAACACGGAGGACATGGGGAGATGGAGAGGAGAGGGAGTTGAGGGAACCTGGAAGGGGAGATGAACCATGAGAGACTATGGACTCTGAAAAACAACCAGAGGGTTTTGAAGGGGTGGGGGGGTAGGAGGTTGAGGAACCAGGTGGTGGGTAATAGGGAAGGCACGTACTGCATGGAGCACTGGGTGTGGTGCAAAAACAATGAACACTGTTACGCAAAAATAAACAAACAAAAATAAAAAAAGAAGGATTAAAATTTGATAGCTATCCAGAAATATATTACCTGTATCATCAATCTCACCAAAAAATAAGATATATTCACATAATTGTATAAACATACCCTTACTCTCTCAGAAGAATGACACATCAAAGTTTCATCCTCATTAGAGATCCTTAAACCCACATCAAACATGTTTTGAAGGCAGAATAAACAAAAACCAATTAGTCACATTTCACTGAGTCTTTTTTAAGTCTTGTATTATACCTTATGACACCTTAGATTAAAAATAAACTTTTTAGAGTATAGAATAATATCCTATGGAGATAGGGCTGAGTACATTTAGTCAATACCATGATGTATGCATTGCTGAGAAATTAGAAACTGGGTTGGAGGAAGGTAGGAGATGGGCTGCAGAAATTTTTCTCCCACATATCAATTTGATTTATACAGTAGTTGAGTGTATCTTTTGATTTCCTTACAGTGTTCTCTCAGACCAACCATGAGCTTAGTTCAGTTCTTTCTTCTGTTTGATATCATCATCCTGAGGCCTTAACTGGTTTTGCTCCTTAGAGCCAACCCTGTTCCTCATCAGTAAAACTATAAACTAGTGATAAGCACTGAGTGTTATATGCAACTAATGAATCATTGAACACTACATCAAAAATTAATGTTGTACTATACAGTGGCTAACTGAACAAAATTAATGTTTTAAATACATTAGTTTACATGCTAAAGTGAGTAGTCCACATATAAGTAAATTGGAGTCTCCAGGGGAAACTTTTCGTAATTCACTGTAGTAGGAAATTTCAAACCTAGAGACAGTAACTTTAAATGAACATATTTGAGTCTTCACTAATTAACTGTCAATGCCCTAAAACAACCTGTGGAAGATCTAATAACAGAAACTCAATAAAAAAATTTCATTCCCTCTGGAATTAATATCTTGCTTCCAGTGGCAAAAATTGCATCAACAGAATTTTACTAGAAGATAGGGCAAAGAGAAGGCAGTTCTCTTCTATCCTCTATGAAAGTAATAAACAAAAGCAAAAAACCTTGATCTTCTTTAAAAGTAAAAAAAAAAAATCAATAATAGATTCCAATAGAAAATTTCAATGAACAAAATTATTATCAAAGTGCTTTGAATTAGAAATCCAAATAGGAAAATAGCTGCATAGGTGTCTGGAAAGCACACTCTAATTAAATTCACGTAGAAATATTAGATGGCTGAAAAGGTATACAGAGCTGTGTTAGCTGTATGGTGAAAAAAACACATTATGATCTTCACAAATTAGTATTCTCTTTTGAGTGTTAAAAGTAGTAGAAAGAATTGTTTTCTATGGGAACACGGTGATGAAGTTTAAAGACAGCATAGTCATCAGACTTTTAGGAAACTCCATAGGGCTTAAAGATGAATAGAAATTACTCAGTGAGTTGAAGACAGAGAACAGATGTTTCATGAGAAATGTTTACTAAAATACCAATCACATGGAATGTGTTCAGTAAATGTAGTCTACTATCCTTCTTGAAAAAGACATATTAAGATGAGGTGGAAGAGAGAGGGAGATTACATTTCATTTGTGAAACAGGGAATTTGAAGTCCATGTGAAATATCCAAATAGATGTTAGGTTGCATGTGAGAATGAGAAAGAACAATTATAAACTAAAGATACAGATTTAGTGATGACCACTTGAAATATTTCAAAACATAGGAACTGATGCAACTACAGAGGAAATATTATGGCAAGAAATGAAGGGAAATGAAGAAAACACTGATATATACAAGGATCAGAAAAACATACCATTTGTAATATCTTTGAAGTTGGTTGATCAGAGTACTTTGTGGAAGTATAAAAGTATCTCATGCAAAGTATACTGCACGTTAAGACATTATATATTCTGCTCCACTGTGAATTATAGGTGATTACTTAGGGAAAGACAAATATTAGAGGGAGAGGTAAGGACATTGTGTGTGTGTGTATGTGTATGAGTGTGTGTGAATGCACGCAGGATAAAGTTTAGAGATATTCATGGGAGAAAACTTGTACACAATAAACAAAACAGAAAGCAAAATTCTTTAATCATAAACAGAGACTTCAAGTGACTACAGAATATGCATTAAACCCAACATGTCTGACATATTAGTACTTTAAGAAGGAACAATATGTCAAGCAAATACATCAAAGAATTCTTGAAAATAAAAAATATCTTTCTCCTATGAAATGAGAGACCCATGAGAGTCAAAAGTAGTCCATTACAGAGTGTACACTTAAATTGCAAACATTTTTAATAATAACAAATAAAAACCTGACTATGATAGAGTTCATATTGTTAAAATAATCTATAATAAAATGTCCCAATGTTATATGTAGATTTAACAGATTATCAGGAATCAGAAATGAGAAACGGTAGATTAACAACATTCATTCTGCTGGGACTGACAGATGACCCTCCACTGCAGGTTTTAATTTTTATCTTTCTCTTCCTCACTTATATGTTGAGTATTGCTGGGAGCTTGACTACCATCTCCCTCATCTTATTGGATTCCCACCTTAAAACTGCCATGTACTATTTCCTACAAAATTTCTCCTTCTTAGAGATCTCATTCACATCTGCTTGTATTCCCAGGTATTTGTATAACATAGCAACAGGTGACAGGGTCATTACTTACAATGCCTGTGCCAGTCAGGTATTTTTTACTGACTTCTTTGGTGTAACTGAATTTTTTCTGTTGGCTGCTATGCCCTATGACCGCTATGTGACCATCTGCAAACCCTTGCATTATGTGACCATCATGAGTAGTACTGTCTGCAGAAGATGTGTGTTTTGTTGTTGGGTAGCTGGTCTGTTTATTATAATCCCCCCACTTAGCTTAGGCCTAAATCTGGAATTCTGTGATTCTAATACCATTGATCATTTTGTCTGTGATGCATCTACCCTCCTGAAAATCTCTTGTTCAAATACTTGGTTCATGGAACAGACTGTTATAATCTGTGCTGTGCTGACCCTCCTTATGACACTTACATGTGTAGTTCTGTCTTACATTTATATCATCAAGACAATTTTAGGATTCCCGTCTGACCAGCAAAAGAAAAAAGCCTTTTCTACCTGTTCTTCCCACATGATTGTGGTTTCTATCACTTATGGCAGCTGCATCTTCATCTATATCAAACCTTCAGCAAAGGAATCAGTGGCGATTAATAAGGGCGTGATGGTGCTCACCACCTCTATCGCTCCAGTTCTGAACCCTTTCATTTATACACTGAGGAACAAGCAAGTCAAACAAGCCTTCACTAACTCAATCAAAAGAATTGTGATATTTTCCAGGAAATAAGAGAATGTGAAGCCAAATAAGTAAATAAATATAATGAACCAAATATAATGGATCAAATTTTATAGTCAGGTTATTTTATTCAGTACATTTTCATTCATCATGTTCTAGTAACATCTTCATCACAAATATCTTTTAAGATCCTTCCACAAACAGGCATGTTAATAGCTTTTAAAAACTTAAATCCTAGCTTTACCTCCAAATTAGGAAAATCAAAAAACAAAACACAACAAATTAAATGGAAGTATATCTCCAAATCAGAAAATATTAAAAGAGGAAACTATAGTTCAAAACTTTTACTTTTTCCAGTTAAAGACTAAGTAATGGTTGTCATTGTTTCTTCCAACCCAAAGCTTTCAAATGATTTATCCCTTGATTCACCTAACGAATATGAATTTGGTAGTTTCCTTGAGTAAGGTACTATGTTAAGCACTAACAATAGAGAACAAATCAGCAGAAATTTACTTCCATGTACCCTCAGGAAAAAACAGAAAAAATTCTATATTAAAGAAAGAAAATACCCCTGAGGCTAATTATACATTATATGTTAATAAAAAAATAAAAAAATATATTTTAAAAAATATAGTAAAATAAAAGTAAGAAGAAAGAAAGAAAGAAAGAAACTTGCACTTAAATAAATATTTTTTCCATGAAAGGTAGTTATCAACCTTACAATTATGGAAAAACTTCTAAAATACCAAAACAAAAATTATAAAATTTGTAACTACATCAAACTGAAAATAACCAAAACAGAGAAGCCTTTCTCAAAAAAAACCACAAAGTTAAAGGGAAGATGATGAAAATGGGTAACAAAAAAAAAAAAAAAGAAAGAAAGAAAGAAAAAAAAAAAGAAAATGGGAAACTATCCTGAAGACTTCAAATATTTTGGTATTAAAAACAAACAAACAAACAAACAAAAAACCCTGCCAGATGTATACACCAAATTGAAATGCTAACAGAGAATGTCACTAAAATAAGCAAATGCTTGCCAAAAAATAAATAAATAAATAAAGTGAAAAAATGAAAGAAATAAAAATAGCTAGATACATAGGATCTAGGAAACTTAAAAAAGCTCCCAAAAGGAGTATGAAAGGCTAAACATAAAGGTGTTCCATCTTTTGTGATATAAAGATATACATTGGAAGAATACAAACTGTTTATCACATTTTCTCCAAAAAAAGAACCTCATACAGCTCATCATCTGAAACTGTTTTTCCCATCTCACCATTCTCCATGCTTTAGGAATTAGAACTGACATTTCCCCTCTACGTCACATCTAATCTTTTCCAATTGCTGTTTCCCCATCTAAATATATTCTCCTCATTCTTTATTGGCTCACTCTTTTTTTCCTTTAGTTTTAAATTTAAAAATCATTCAGATTTCTCAAAAAATAAACATTAACTACCCTGTGATGATCCTGTAGTCCCACTTCTGCGTATACACCCCAAAGAACTGAAATCAGGATCTCAAAGAAATATCTGCCCTCTCATGTTCATTGCAGCTCTATTCGTGATAACTCAAATGCAGAAACATATGTATATCAACCTATATGTCCATCAACTGATGAATGGATATATTAAATGTGGTATATACTATGGAATACTACCCAGCCTTTAAAAAGAAAGAAATTTTGCTACATGCAACAACATGGGTGGACTTTGAAGACTTATTTTAAGTGAAATAAGCCAGACACAGAAAGACAAGTAATTCATGATCCCACTTATATTAAATATCTAAAATAGTCAAATTCATAAGGTCAAAGATTAGAATTGTACTGACCAGGAATAAGGGGAGAGAAAAATGAAAAATCATTAATCAACAGTCATCACGGAAATAAGAAAGCTCTAGAGATCTGCTGTACAATTTTAAACTGTCAATGTAAAGTTGTGAGGCGGCAATAATTAGGCAAGAGAATTTATTTGGGATCAAAGAACTGCTATTCAGGATATACAGACTTGGGTAAGTAACTCAAATAGTATCCTACTAGGAAGCAAAAGTCAGCAGTTTTTTAAGCAAAAGGGAATATTTGTATACATTATTTACAAAGAACTTTTCCTTGGTGTTAGGCGTAAAAAGCCAATCTTGACTGAATACAATTGGTTGCTAAGCAAAATCTCTTATAGCAAATTGCAGGTATTTGGTTTGAGTCTTTGGGATATTTGGGATTTGGTCCAGTTTAAAATTTCATAGCTTCATGGGTGAGGACAGGTTCACCTCATTAATGGCCTCCCAGCTTCACTGTAAAACCCCTTGATATAAGTGACCCCATCTCATGTCACTTTTCACATTTCCCCCTTTTGATTATGATCTTTCTCAGAAAGCATCCTTAATCAGTCATGTATTTACTTAGTCCCATGTCGCTGGGATGGACCTATCCCAGGAAATCATGTCCCATGTTGGAGGGAATTTTTAATCTTGGACAATTTAAGGGCACTTTAAGGACACTGCCATTAGCATCAGACCACAATGAGCAACATGGAGGCAGCCAGAAAAATGGTTCTTAGACAGTTTTCTCATCTGGGGCTTTAATAAACCACCTGGAATTTAAAGCGAATCAATCCTTGGAGTGACCATAATCAGATGCTCACCTTCCTTAGCAAGATGATAAGCATAAAAAGAACAATTAGCAATAATAATATTCCCTAAAACAAATGTACATTAGGTGTTAATCTAGAAAATTGTTAAGAATGTTGAATTATGAAGTATCTAAAGGCTCAGTAAAATTAGTGCAATAGTACAGATCTGAGGAAATAAAACCTTACTGTTGGCAAGTCAGCAAGGCCTGTAAAATTTCATATTTTAATGAAATAAAATCTGAAGTACAAAAATGAAATCATTGCTAGCAACTCTTTTCATATATTTTCCCTTTTCCTCATAAGTCCCTGAAGAATCATCAATAGAGTAAAGTTAGTCACTAAAAGGCCAGCATAGTTTCAATACCTGCCCTGGTTCCATCCAGTCCCTCTGTGACAGAGTTGTGGGGAGCAAGTAAGGGGAGGTCCTGTGACTAATTTCTCAAAGTCTTCAAGTCTATAAAATCCATGACGATTAAAATTATCTGACATAGTGTTCTGTGCAAACATAAGCTACACTGTTGGGCAATTTACAGCATAAGATTCAATTTTTAGTAAACATCTGGTTAACACAGGAACACATATAATTAATATTAATAGCGATAAATGAGTTTGTCCTATCATTCTTAACCATGATCCTATTTCTGATGGTAAACAACTGAAGAAATTGAAATAATCTCCAAGTCCGGGTTTGTGTCCTATTTCACCTATTATGTTGATATTATCCTTTATAAATTGTAGTTTTTTTTTAAGATTTTATTTATTTATTTGACAGACAGAGATCTCAAGGAGGCAGAGAGGCAGGCAGAGAGAGAGGAGGAAGCAGGCTCTATGTGGGGCTCAATCCCAGGACACTGAGATCATGACCTGAGTCGAAGGCAGAGGCTTTAACCCACTGAGCCACCCAGGTGCCCTAAATTTTAGTTCTTATGTTGTTACTTCACCAGATCAATTACCATAGAAACAGCATTTTTCTCCTCAAAAGGCACAAGAGCTTTCTTGTTGCTCCATTAAGATATGAAGTGCCCTTGATAGTCTCTAAGACAACTTCTGCCAGGCTACTGACAGAATTTGATAATTCAAATTGAACAGAAGTTTAAAGGTGCTGGTGATGACTATGGATAAGGTGCATATTTCCTTTTCTAAGTTTATTATTCCAGTCCAAGGGAAAAAAAGGCTTTGGGCAAAAGTATAACCAGGCCCCTTTCTATCTTAGATTGAGAATTATAAGAAACAAATTGAAAGTTGCTGGAGGGGAGGGGAGTGGGGGGATGGGGTAATTGGGTGACTTCTGATGGAAATGACTCATCAGATGACCCACTGGGCAGCTGATAAACCTGTAAATGTCATGAAGCAATACTGGTGGGAAATATTTCTAGGGCTGCCAGAATGGCACAATTGACTTCTTAGAAGAAGCTAAACGCAACAAATCTAATTTTGAATGACCAAAAATCTTGATAATGGCCAATGCAGACAGAATTTTGTCAAAAATATCAAAACGTTTTAAACATTTGAGTAAATAGTCTCACAGATTATTATGAAAGATACTTAACTGTGTATTTGACCAGAGACAATAAAAGATTTTACAGGCAAATGCCAGAAGGTTACAGACTTGTGAGCAAAACCTATCAAAGACCTAATAAAGCACAGAAAATTACTTCAATAAAACACAAAATCTTTGCTTTTCTTTCATAATCTCTTATCAGAAGCAGACCAATAGTACAGGAAAACTTTGTCCTTTCAGCAGATGAAAGAATATTAAGTTTTATCCTGACATTGTTCAGCTAGACTAGAAACGATACAATAAGCAGAGGCAACAGGATCCCTGTATCACTGTTGAAGAAGGTTCTCAGAGAGCAAAGACTTGAAAGATGGGACGCCAACTTCAGAACTGATGACAGAGCTAGCAATATCTGTGATGCCATTACCAGAATTCCCAGCCTTGCAACTGACTAGGAAAAAATGAAGGAAGTTCTTTTGAACAAAGATTGTTGCCTGGCTGTAAGTCTGAAAAGACAACCTATTTATGAGGCAATCAAAGAGTGATTACAGCTTGGCCTCGAGAAGTTACGACTGTGTGTGTACAGGGCAGAAGAGTGATTGTTCTTATACTGACTTTTTCAGCCAGCTGCACAGATCCTTTTGTTGCTCAGTTAAATGTGGTATAAAACCAGTAGCTTTCAAACATGCTGGATCATTTCACAGCAAGAAATAGTGTACATTTATGTCCCAGGACATACATACACATTAGAACCATATAAGTAACTGAAATAAAAGTTCAATAAATGGACATGTATTTCCTTGACATGGAAATATTTTCAGGAAGTATTTCCTGACATGTATATATTTTCAGCATATGCCATGCATACTCTATTTTCCATTTTATGACATTATTCTTTTTTATTTATATAAAGGTAATAAATAAATCTATAATAAAATATGTAAATTATAGGCAAAATTAAAGACACATATATCATCCATCCACCTACATTGATAAGTATTGTGTATTTTTTATTTAAATAAATGTTAACCATAACTCATCAATGGTCTGTGATTTCAGTTTGAAAAATGAGAAGTTACAGCAAATCCTTCCACAGGGTGAGAAAACTCTGTGGGAGTTCAATGCACCTTATCTTCTAAAGGGGCACCTGTGGCCTTGTCTGCATTCTCTCAGCATCAATGCACACAGTTTGCACAGAGTTAATTTATGCTTATTACTCTGTTTTAACATTTTCTCTGGTTCATTTTGTAATGTTAGCTCTTCTTCCAACCTTTTTAACTATTTGTAATCTTTCCTTTTCAGTGAAAACTAGGAAACCAGCAATTGGGGGCCATAATAAATTAGCATCCTGTAATATATTAGCAACCTTTTAAAAATATCCTAAATTTTCAGAAATATATTCTTCCTCATAATACATTTCTTGTAAATATTAAAAGACAAAAGTAAATAAACTTATGTTTAACAGTTAATGTTTCTCTGATTTGTAAGTAATTTAAATATTTAACAAATATCCATTATTTAGTTTAACTTAGTATAAACTTTGATCTTATTCATATTAATTTAAATCACTTGCTTAACATAACAATTATATTTGGATTAAACACTAACTAGCTAAACACCATTTTCTTATTTATCTCATTGACAAATTTCAGAACATTGAGACAACATGAGCTTATTTGATTGTAAACAAATGTAGAAAAATTTGTTTACCCACATTATATCTAATGCTGATAACTCTGAAGACATTCCTGTTTTTTTTAAACCAATAAACTTGAATTAGCTTTTATATATCAAAGATCATCCTAGATCATATGAACTTGAAAAAACATCTATGTTAGTTTGATTATATTTCTGAGAACTTTAGGAATATTTAATTTATAAGCACTTGATTTTTGTTGACAATTAAATAGAGCTCTTACAAATTAATTTTGGTAATACCATCCAGAGGTTGAAAAATAGTATGTCCATAATGTGTATACAGATAGACCAAGAGATCTTACAGATTTTGATGTTTCTTTTTTAAATATTCCTCATATTGTCATATGCCCCAGATATGAAACTCAAAAGAATAGCTGAAACCCAAATTGTGTTTCTGGTAGATGGAGCAAATTCAAATTACCAGCTCAAATGTCCAAAGTCTTTAACCAAAGACTTTTTAAATTATTATTATTATTATTATCAATTGCATGCTGTCAGAATCCTTTTAGAGCTGTATGGAGCTATTTTGTCTTTAGAAGCTTCTGTATGCCAATCAAAGAATGCGTTCCATGGTCTTCAAGTGGTTTGGAGTCTTTTCTTTTAAGAGTCTCTGTTAAGGTGGACTCGTTTAAAACAAAGCTTCCCCCAAATGGCCAATGCAATTTTAAATTATCCAACAGCTATTTTAAGATACCAGGAATTACTCATATCTCATATTCCCCCCTTGTGAAAGTAAAGTGTATTTACCAATAGGAAGACCCATTGCCACCACCACCACAACATAGCTGTGAGCTGGCACCATAATCATCTCCCTTGGTATCTCCAACTTGGCCCCAAATAAAGGCTACAATCTCAACCAGAAGAAGGGATGTTGGAACATGAAAGGACTCACAGTTGAAGGAGACAGCTGTCCAGCATACTGATGAGTACAAATGCTTGAGTGAATACCATGGCCAGTTCTAGACCACGCTGAGCCTGTAGCAGTGGGATTGCTTCCAGTGACACCAGTCATGTCAACCTAAAATTGTCAGGAAGCACGAATTAAGCAAGAGTATTTATTTGGAATCAAAGAATTGCAATTCAGGGTACACGGACTTGGGAGAAACTAAATAGTGTCTTACTAGGGAGCAAAAGCCAGGGTTTTTTTGTTTGTTTGTTTGCTTTGTTTTTGTTTTTGTTTTTGTTTTAAGCAAATATGGAATTGTTGTATTAGTTGTTGACAAAGAATTTTTTATTAGTGCTGGCAACAGAAACCTAATCTCGACTGAATATAATTGGCTCAAAGTCTATCACTAAATTGTCTCTTACTATAGCGAAGGCAGCTCTTCAGGCTGAGTGCTTGGAATATTTTGGGTTTGGCCCAGTTTAAAAGTTCATGGTTCCACCAGTGAAGACTTGTATGAGACCCATCTCCTTAATGGCCTCCTGGCTCCATTTAAAAACTCCCTAACATGGAGCAGGAGCAAGATGGTGGACAAGTAGGAAACTGAATGGATAGTTATCAAAACATTCTGAACACCGACAAACTTAACAGGAGGTCGAAGAGGAGAAGAGCAGCAATTCTAGGAACAGGAAATTGACCACTTTCAGGAAGGTAAGGCATGTGGAGAAGTGAATCTGAAGAGACAGAAAGATAGACCAAGGGGTCAGCACCCAGCAAGTGAGAGAGCAGCAGAATACAAAATCAGAACTTTTATAAGTCTGCTCCACTGTTGCTCCAGAGGCTAAGTAGGAGGTGGATCCCCCTTGGGGACAATGTGGTCTCAGCACCCACAGGGACACAAAAAGACCAGAGATGTCGGAATGTGGCAGAGCTCCCAGGTATTGGAGCAGCGAAGCTAACCGCAGAGACAGAGCCGAGGCGTGTGGTCTCAGCTTGCGGTTACCTTAAGCCATGATCCAAGGCACAGCAGGGCAACTGCAACTGAAGAGATCCAGAGAGACTTCATTCCTTCTCCAGGAGGAGTTACATAGGAGTACTTTGCAGGTATCTACTGGCAATGGAGACTCCAAACCCAGCCATGTGCCAGAGATAGAAATGCTTGTTCACAGGCTGGGTGATCTCGGAGCACACCTGGAGACCAGGGAGAGCTTCTCTGAAGCTAGAACTCAATTACAAAACCCACAAAAGTGGATTTACCACTTTTCTTGGAGGGTGCACTGAGGAGTGGGGCCCTGAATTCTTGGCTCTTATGGGGTGGGAGAATGGGAGGCTTCCATTTTCATTCCTGTCCTCCAAAGCTGTACAGAAAGTGTTCATGAAAAAAAAAAGCTACCAAGAGCAGATTGCTTAGCCTGGTCTCTGTCAAGGGCAGTGCAATTCTGCCTCAGGCAAAGACATTTGAGAATCACTGCAACAGGCCCCTCCCCCAGAAGATCAGCAAGAACATCCAGGCAAGAGCAAATTCACCAACCAATAAGAAATGCAAAACTCCAGAGATAGGGGAAAGCAACATGTAGAATTCATGTTTTTTCCCCCCCATGGTCTTTTAGTCTTTCAGAGTTTATTTTTTTTTAATTTTATTTTTTTCTTATTACAGTTTTTAAAATTTTTCCTCTTTCCTATTTTAACATTGACTATTTTATGTTACCAATACCTTTTCAAAACTCTTTTTAAATTTTCATTGTTATACTCGTATTTTATTCCTTCATTGTATTTAACCTTATTTTTTGTATAAATATAGGGTTTTTTCTTTAAAAATTTGGATACAATTTCTTCTACTAGATCAAAATATAACCTCAATTGAGTGCATGCTTTCAAACTAGTCTCCAGCCTGATCGCATTCTTTCCTCTTTTCAACCAACTTCTTATCTTATCAATTCCTTTTTTAGAATCTATTTTAATTTTCATCTTCACATTCATATTCCATCCCTTCATCCTGTTTAACCCTTTTTTTGGTCTATATACAAGTTTTTCTTTCTTCAAAATTTTGGGAGTTAGTTTCTTCTAACAGACCAAAATACACCCAAAATCAAGTGTCCAGCTTTGTTCTATTCACCAGTGTAATATATATATATATATATATTTTTCTTTTTCTCCCCCTTCCTTTGCCCCCTCCCCAGTTTTGGGTCTCTTCTGATTTGGTTAGTATATGTTTTTCTGGGGTCATTGCTACCCTTTTAGTATTTTATTCTCTCATTCACCTATTCTTAGCTGGACAAAATGACAAGGTGGAAAATCTCACTACAAAAAAAAAAAGAAAAGAAAAAAACAAACAAACAAACAAGAGGCAGTAGCAAGGGCTAGGGACCTTATCAATACAGACATTAGTAATATGTCAGAACCAGAGTTCAGAATGATGATTATCAAGGTGCTAGCTACGCTTGAAAAAAGCATAAAAGATATTAGAGTATCCCTTTCTGGAGAAATAAAAAAAAATACAATCTAATCATGCTGAAATCAAAAAAGCTATTAATGAGAGGCAATAAAAAATGGAGGCTCTTACTACTAGGATAGATGAAACAGAGGAGAAAGTTACTGGTATGGAAGACCAAATAATGTAGAGTAATGAAGCTGAAAAAAAAAGATATAAACAACTACTGGATCATGAGGGGAGAACTCAAAAGATAAGTGATACCATAAGATGAAATAATATTAGAATAATTGGGATCCCCGAAGAGGAAGAAAGAGAGAAGATATACTGGAGCAAATTACAGCAGATAATTTCCCTATTTGGTGAAGGGAACAAGCATCAAAATACAGGAGGTGCAGAGAAGCCAAAATCAATAAAAATGGATAGTTATCAAACCCAAAATCAATAAAAATAGGACTACACCTTGTCATCTAATAGTAAAACTTACAAGTTTCAGTGGCAAAGAAAATCCTGAAAGCAGCTCAGGACAAGGGGTTTGTAACATACAATGGTAGAAATATTAGATTGGCAGCAGGCTTATCCACAGAGACCTGGCAGGCCAGAAAGGACTGGCATGATATATTCAGAGCACTAAATGAGAAAAACATGCAGCCAAGAATACTATATCCAGCTAGACTATCATGGAAAGTAGAAGGAGAGATAAAAACTACCAGGACAAACAAAAACTAAAAGAATTTGCAAACACCAAACCAGCTCTACAGGAATTAGTGAAAGGGGTCCTCTAAGCAAAAAGAGAGCCTAAAAGGAACAGACCAGAAAGGAACAGAGACATATAGGTAACAGTCACCTTACAGGCAATACAATGGCACTAAATTCATATCTTTCTATAGTTACCTGAATGTAAATGGGCTAAATGTCCCAATCAAAAGACACAGGGTATCAGAATGGATAAAAAAAAGAAGACCCATCGGGGCACTGGGGTGGCTCAGTAGGTGAAGTCACTGCCTTCAGCTCAAGTCATGATCTCAGGGTCCTAGGATCGAGCCCCACATTGGGCTCCTTGCTCAGTGGGGAGCCTGTCTCTCTCTGCCTCTGCCTGCCTCTCTGCCTGCTTGTGCTCTCTGTCTCTATCGCCGTCAAATAAATAAATAAATAAAATCTTAAAAAAAAAAGAAGTCCCATCAGTATGCTGTCTACAAGAAACTCATTTTAGACCCAAAGACACCTCCAGATTTAAAGTGAGGGACTGCAAAACAAGTTACCATGCTGATGGACAACAAAAGAAAGCTAGGGTGGCAATCCTTATATCAAATAAGTTAGATTTTAAGCCAAAGACTGTAAGAGATGAAGAAAGACACTATATCATACTTAAAGGGTTTATCCAACAAGAAAATCTACCAATTTTAAATACCTATGCCCCCAACATGGGAGCACCCAATTATATAAACCAATTAATAATAAAATCAAAGAAACACATCAACAATAACACAATAATAGTAGACTTTAACAGCCTCTTTACTGAAATGGACAGATCATCTAAGCAAAAGATCAGCAAGGAAATAAAGGCTTTAAATGACACACTGGACCAGATGGACATCACAGATATATGATACTTTATATGGAAAACACAAAAGACTCCACTCCAAAACTGCTAGAACTCATACAAGAATTCATTAAAGTGTTGGGATATAAAATCAATGCACAGAAATCAGTTGCATTTCTATACACCAACAGCAAGACAGAAGAAAGAGAAGTTAAGGAGTCAATCTGATTTACAATTGTACCCAAAACCATAAGATATGTAGAAATAAATATAACCAAAGAGTCAAGGAATATATACTCAGAAAACTATAAAGTAGTCATGAAAGAAATGGAGGAAGACATAAAGAAATGGAAAAACGGAGACACCTGGGTGGCTCAGTTGGTTAAGCAGCTGCCTTTGGCTGAGGTCATGATCCCAGCGTTTTGGGATCGAGTCCCACATCGGGCTCCTTGCTCGACAGGCAGCCTGATTCTCCCTCTGCCTTAGCCTGCCACTCTGTCTGCCAGTGCTCGCTCTCACTTGGCTCTCTCTCTGACAAATAAATAAATAAAATCTTAAAAAAAAAAGAGTCTTTAAAAAAGAAATGGAAAAACGTTCCATGATCATGGATTGGAAGAACAAATATTGTGAAAATGTCTATACTACCTAGAGCACTCTATACATTTAAAGCAATCCCTATCAAAACACCATCAATTTTTTTTTCAAAGAAATAGAACAAATACTCCTAAAATTTATATGGAACCAGAAAAGACCCGTAATAGCCAGAGTAATGTTGGAAAAAAAAAAAAAAAAGTTGGTGGCCTCACAATTCCAGACTTCAAGCTCTATTACAAAGCTGTAATCATCAAGACACTTTGATACTGACCCAAAAACAGACACATGGATCAGTGGAACAGAATAGAGAGCCCAGAAATAGATCCTCAACTCCATGGTAAACTAATATTCAACAAAGCAGGAAAGAGTTTCCAATGGAAAAAAGACAATCTCTTCAACAAATGGTGTTGGGAAAATTGGACAGCCACATGCAGATGAATGAAACTGGATGATGTCCTTACTCCACACACAAAAAATAGACTAAAAATGGATAAAAGACCTCAATCTAAGACAGGACTCCATCAAAATCATTGAGGAGAACACAGGCAGCACCCTCTTCGACCTCAGCCTCAGCAACTTCTTCCTAGGAACATTGTCAAAGGCAAGGGAAGCAAGGGCAAAAATGAGACTTCATCAGGACCGAAAGCTTTTGCACAGCAAAGGAACAGTCAATAACACCAAAAGACAACTGCCAGAATGGGAGAAGATATTCGCAAATGACATATCAAATAAAGGGCTAGTATCCAAAATCTATAAAGAACTTATCAAACTCAACACCCAAAGAACCAATAATCCAATCAAGAAATGGATAGGGGGTGCCTGCATGGCTCAGTTGTTGGGCATCTGCTTTTGGCTCACATCACGATCCCAGGGTCTGGAATCAAGCCCTGCATCAAGCTCCCTGCTCAGTGATGGGCCTGCTTCTCCCTCTCCCATTCCCCCTGCTTCTATTCCCTCTTGCTCTTGCTGTGTCTCTCTCTGTCAAATAAATAAATAAAATCTTAAAAAAAAAAAAAAGAAAGAAACGGACATAAGACATGAAGCAATATTTTGGCAAAGAAGACAACCAAATGACCAATAGACACATGAAAAAGTGCTCAACATCACTTGGAATCAGGGAAATACAAATCAAAACCACAGTGAAATAGCACCTCACACCAGTCAGAATGGCCAAAATTAACAAGTCAGGAAATGACAGATGTTGGCAAGGATGCAGAGAAAGGGGAACCCTCCTACACTGTTGGTGGGAATGCAAGTTGGTGAAGCCACTCTGGGAAAACAATATGGATGTTCCTCAAAAAGTTGAAAATAGGGGAGTCTGGGTGGCTCAGTGGGTTAAGCCTCTGCCTTTGGATCAGGTCATGATCTCCCGGTCCTGGGATCAAGCCCTGCATCTGGCTCCCTGCTCAGCAGGGAGCCTGCTTCCCCCTCTCTCTCTCTGCCTGCCTCTCTGCCTACTTGTGATCTCTGTCAAATAAATATATAAAATCTTTTAAAAAAAGATAAATATAAAAAACACAGAAGGGAAGAATGTTATGTATGATTCCATTCATATGAAACACAAGAAAAAGATTTGCATTTGAAAAAATCAAATTTAATATAAAATGATGAAAAGTATATTTCCATTGGCTGGGATTAGAGGGTTTTAATAGGAAGAGACATGAAGGGGACTTTGTAGGGAAATGAAATATTCATTGTATTTTCAGTGGTAATAATAATTAAAGAGGTATATTTTTGTAAAAATTCCTCAACTGAAATATTAAAAAATGGTCCATTTATTCTATGTAAATTTTACTGTAACAAATCTGTAACCCAACCTAGACCCATGTTAATCCATAAATGAATGGAGGTAATAATTACTTAAAAAAAAGAAGATGTATGTTCATGACTTAGGTGTATGCACAAAGATACTCATACACTTAATTTAAAAGAAGATATTAATTATTACTTAAAATAATGAATTAATAAAATTATTAATTAAAAACACAGAAATATATCATTATTATGAAGAGAGTTCAATTCTATCATTTATCTGACAATGTACAAAAAATATTTTCACAATTTTTTAATCATTATAAATTTTTTTATAATGATAAAATATATAAAAAGAAGCTAAAGTGATGTAAGGTAATTGGAAACAGTATAATTATCCATACAGTGATATTTTACAATGGTGAAACTTTGGAAGCAATATACATTTATGACACTGATAAATTTTGGTTTAAATTCTGATGTCATATTAATATAGTGTAACAAAATTAAATAGATTTAAAATGATGCATCTCAATAATAATTAAGATATAGCAAGATTCACACACTTCTAAGGGTAAAATAGCTTAGACAACTTGTATATCTCAATACAGAGGTATTTTGAATTTAATGTTCATGCATTTGTACTTACTATATGTGACAAACATGCATATGTTTACAGGAAGGAAAGAAGGAAAGGTATTCTCCAAAATATTACCTCTAATATTTCACCGTGATTTTTCTGTTGTTATATATCTAATCATATATTTTAACATATAATTTGTTCATTCCATAACTATTCAAAAAAGCAGAGAGGGAGATCTATCATCTTTTACTACCTTATATCATAAGAATTAAAAAAAAAAAAAAAAACTGGACTAGTTTAAGAGTCAATGTTCTCCTACCAGTCTCTTAAATGACTCTGTTGCTTTTCCTGTCTCTAAAGGACATGTTTCCACTGCTACTGTGTTAAGTTTTTGTTTTGTTTTGTTTTGTTTTTGTTTTTGTTTTTTACCTTAAGGTCAAATGATACAAGATGATGACTCATTAGAGATTTTTGAACCTGGGTCATCAAGGACTCTTCTGTTTATTAATTTTGCTGCAGATATGGCAAATAAATATCAAGCTTGGGAAACTGGAAAATTCTCTTCTCTCAGCAAAACAGTTCATAACATCCACTCTTCCAGAGTTCCCCTGAATCTGTTTTTCTTCTCGATGGCTGAGAGTTTAAAAAAAAAAAAAAAAAAAAAAAAAAAAACAAAAAACCTATTTCCTAGGCTTGTGATGGCACTACAGTTATTATGTGGGAATTGATACAATCACCTGAAGATAAACCTGCGAGGAAATTATGTATATTCCTGAGAGCTGTTACTGCAGGAGTGGCCAGACTCAGCCAGTAGGGACCAGAAGTTTTCAACATTATATGCATCTTTAAGTTGTAGCTATAAGAATAATTGTAGTTAACTTAATAGAGAGAAGCTAAGATTAACTGCCAGAGTGTAAGTATTATGAATCCTGTCATTTCAGTTACATTTGTTTTGAGACTTGAGTCATATTCACCTATAGTAAGTGAATCTTTACTGATTCTATAAAATTTAGCAATGGAAGGGCACCATGGTGGCTCTCAGTCGAGCAACCAACTCTTGGCTTTGGCTCAGGTCATCATCTCAGAATTCTGGGATGGAGACCTGCATCAGGCTGGGCTCTGTGCTGAGTGCAGGGTCTTCTTAGGATTCTCTCTCTCTCTTCCTTTCCCTCTGCCCCGCCCCCACCTCACACACACTCTGTCTCTCTAAAATAAATCAAATGTTTTTAAAAACTTAGCAATGCCAGTTCTAATCTGGGTATTAAACATCATTTTTAGAGCACTTTATTCTTGGATAGTGTGCAGTTACTGATAAGATTAGTTTAAGCAACAATAAATAAGAGATCACCTAAGAGTTGCATAATTTGAATTCCATTATGAAGTTATACATCTCAAATGCAAATTCTGGGAACTAAAAACTATTAACCAGTGGCTTGTTGAGGATGTGCATGCCCAGCAAAACTGGAGACTGGAAACTGAGATTGGGTGGGGAAACACAGCACAATGGAGGGAAGATTACTCCAGATAGATAATCCATGTAAAATGTTGGTTTCAGTACCTAGCATATAATAAAGCTTCAATAAATATACAAGTTAGATTATTAAGAAAAACACAGGGGGAGAAATAGGATGAGAGTACAGAAAATTAAGAGTTTCATTTTGGACATTCATTTGTCTGGAGTGCATTTGTTTATGTAACTGAAGCACAATCATTTTTAGAAAATAGAAGTTCAAGAAAACACTCAAAGGGAGCATTGTGTTAAGAAAAAAAAAAAGTATTAACAACTGGGACACATGGGTCATGCAGTCCATTAAGCATCTGCCTTTGCCTCAGGTAATTATCCCAGAGTCCTGGAATCGAGTACCACATCAGGACCCCTTGAGCCTGCTTCTCCTTCTCCTTGCTGCTCCCCCTGATTGTGCTCTCTCTCTCTCTCTGACAAAATAAATAAATAAAATCTTTTTTAAAAGTGTTAAGAATTATGTCAACATATGAGAGACCAGCAAAAAAAAAAGTGTCTGGAGATTAGAAGGCAAAAAGATGGCAGGTAAACATGTATGTGGTATTAAGGTAAGTTATGAGAGAATGCTATGAATATTGGGTGGTTGAAGGTACACATTCTACTTAGAAATTTCCTAAACTTTAAAAGCAAGAAAACAAAAGTGATAAATTCTGGCACATATTATTTCAGTATGTTCTTGAGAACAAAACAGGACTATAGCATAATGATGATTGAATGTAAGGTAACTAAAAGGTAAATCATTCTGGACAAGGTAATTGAAGTAGTTAAAATAAACCTATCACTCTTTATCAGCCATGTACTTTCTAAGTACTTTGTATATTAGTCTTTAATTTTTTGATGAAGGAAAATATTATTTCCATTCTGTAGATTATAAAAACTGAGTCAAAGTGAAAGCAAGCCATGCTTGAAGAATGTGTTTAAGAGCTCAATCTGAAATTTTTTGTAGTTAGTGATATTAATAACAATATTTTGAAATGTGTTTCAACCTCAAATAACAGTTTGAAAACTAAGAAAAATTGTAATTATTTTTACATCCCTATATATCTTACATCCAACACATACATATTATCATTCTATACAATATATTTGTCATCAAAATACTTCCTGTCTTCCCATACCGCAGTAGGAAATTAGTGCAATTTTAAAAAGAAAATATGAAAGTCAGAGCAATGGGTGAGTGAGAAAGGAGTTGTTTAAGGAAATACATATTTTAAAAATTATAATACTAGAGCTCGCCATCTTCAGTAATGGATATGCAGAGCCTACATAGTGAGACTCAAACTATTTGTGATTTGTTCCTTATCAAAACAAAACTTCAAGGAAACGTATGAAGGTGATAATGAAAGTTTAAGATTCAGCTTTATGATTCAGTCTGTGAATAGGGACAAAATAATCTCACAAAACATTAGCAGTCAAATCTATCTGTTGGGAAAATCAAATCCCAGGTATAAGTAAAAAATATATAAATTGCAAATAAAATGTAATGAGAAGGAAGCACCCCATAATATTTTGGAGTGTGATACAGATTTTTCTGATTTTTTAAAATATCTCCTGAATTTACCAAAACCACCCAATTGTAGAACCTAGAATACCAGTGTATTGATAATATCTGTAAAAAAATTTTTGTAAATGCATGTGATTATTTGCTTAGTTTTTTTTCCCATTAATTACCACCGCATGTATATCAAATATACCTGAATTCTAAATGCAGATTGAATTGAAGTCAGAAGTCAATGATGAGAAACCGCACAATAACAACTTTTATCCTGTTGGGACTGACCGATGATCCACAACTGAAGATTATGATTTTCATCTTTCTATTTCTCACTTATATGTTGAGTATAACTGGAAACCTGACAATCATCTCCCTTACCTTCATAGATTCTCACCTTCAGAATGCCATGTACTTTTTCCTACAAAATTTCTCCTTCTTAGAGATCTCATTTACCTCTGCTTGTATTCCCAGATATTTGTACAACATATCCACAGATGACAAGACAATCACATACAACAATTGTGCCTTTCAGATTTTTTTTACTGACCTTTTTGGTGTAACAGTATTTTTTCTCCTGGCCAACATGTCCTATGATCGATATGTTGCCATCTGCAAACCCCCGCATTATGTGACCATCATGAACAAGAGGGTCTGTAGAAGACTCATCCTTGGGTGCTGGACAGCTGGCTTCTTGATCATTCTCCCACCACTTAGCCTGGGCCTAAATCTGGAATTCTGTGACTCTAATGTTATTGACCATTTTTTCTGTGATGCATTCCCCCTCCTAAAAATATCATGCTCAGAAACATGGCTTATAGAGCAGATGGTCATAGTCTATGCTGTGTTGACCTTCATTATGACCCTCATATGTGTACTTCTATCCTACATATACATCATTAAGGCTATTCTACGATTCTCTTCTCCCCAGCAAAGAAAAAAGTCATTTTCAACATGTTCTTCCCACATGATTGTAGTCTCCATCACCTATGGAAGCTGTATTTTCATCTATGTTAAGCCTTCAGCAAAGGAATCAGTGGCCATTGATAAGGGTGTGGCAGCCCTTACTACATCCATTGTTCCTATGCTGAACCCCTTCATTTATACCTTGAGAAACAAGCAAGTAAAACAAGCTGTCAAAGACTCAATCAAAAGAATTGCATTATTCTCAAAGAAATAATAGTATTTGCTAAAGTAGGGAACCACATTCATAAAAATATCTTTAGTTACTAAGTATATATCTTTAGTTTTTATGCCATTCCTTTCCAGCAAAGAGTCTATTTCAGAAAGCTTTCTTTAAAAAAAAAATTATTTATTTTTATAAGAGAGAGAGTGCACAAGTCAGGGGAGGGGTAGAAAGAGAAGAAGACTCCCTGCTGAGCAGTGAGCCTGACTAGGGGCTTGATCCCAGGACTATCATGACCTGAGCCCAAGGCAGACCCCCAGCCAACTGAGCCACCCAAGCAAAGCTCTCTGAAAAAGAAAATGTGGTACATTTCTAGGAAAGAAAAGAATGCTTCACATCTTAACAAGCCTTTACAAAACTGCAAACAAAACAAGACAAAATAAGCAGAACCAATGAGTTAATTGTATATTTTGGATAGAGTAAATGTGTCTATTGCCTTCTCCATTTCTAGCTTTTTTTTTTTTTTTTTTTTTTGACAGAGAGAGAGAGATCACAAGTAGAGCAGCAGGCAGAGAGAGAGGGGGAAGCAGGTTCCCCACCGAGCAGAGAGCCTGATGCAGGGCTCAATCCCAGGACCCTGAGACCATGACCTGAGCCTAAGGCAGTGGCTTAACCCACTGAAGCCACCCAGGCACCCCACCATTTGTAGCTTTTAAGAGCATTTTTGATGCCAGGGACCATTTCAGGCACTGGCGATAGAGTAGAAAACCTACAGGTTTCTTGCCCTTAAATGCCTTACACTTTAGAAGGGATAAGTGACTAGTGCATTAAATAAAATATGAATATCCTACAATTGTCAGGAAACAATCGTCAAGCAAAAGTGTGTATTTGGGATGAAATAATTATAATTCAGGTACCGGAGTTGGGCAGCAATGCTCTACTAGGAAGCAAAAACCAGGGGTTTTAGAGACAAAAAGGGAATGCTTGTATAAGTTGTCTACAAAAACTTTGGTGATAGCAGCAGAAAACTAATCTTGGCTAAACATAACTGGTTGCTAAGGCCATCCCTAAGCAAAAGTCCATTACTGTAGCAAGTTGTAAATACTCTTGCAGAGTCCTTGAGGTATTTGGGATTAGGCCAGGTTCAGAAGTTCATGGTTCTACCTGATGAGGACAAGCATACAGCCCACCTCTTTAATGGCCTCCCAGATGCATTTTAAAACCCCTTGACATCAATGATGCCATTTTATTTCACTTTTCACAATTATAAACAACAAAAATATCTTAAAGTGAAAAAAGGAAGCTATGACAAATGTTTGCCTCTTAATGCCAAAGCTGAATTATAAAATGTAAATTCTTACAATTTTGAATACTCAAAAAATCACTACTAGCAGTTTAATTTGAAGGTAAAGTGCTAACAATTATTCTTAAAAGACAAGTAAATTTTATTTATTTATTTATTTGTTTTGTTTTGGTTTGGTTTTGGTTTTGTTTTTCATTTTTTAATTTAATTTCTTTTCAGTGTAACAGAATTCATTGTTTATGCACCACACCCAGTGCTCCATGCAATCCATGCCCTCCATAATACCCACCACCAGGCTCCCCCAACCTCCCACCCCCCGCCCCTTCAGAACCCTCAGATTGTTTTTCAGAGGACAAGTAAATTTCTAAAGACAGTGGCTATATATCCATATCTGTATTTGTTTCTACACCTTTATAACTATATGCATTGGTTATTGAGAAACATGTAAAAAATAGAAAACAAGTAAAAACATGAAATGTATCTTAATTAGGAGCAGAAATGACTACCACTCAAAGGAAACCTATGGAAGCAGTACTTTCATCTACAGTACACAGTCAGCCATGGAAACAGTGGCTGTTAATAAGGGCATGACAGGGCTCCCTACTTCCTATGTTCAGAACTATTTCCTGGACCCCTTCATTGACACCTTGAAAAACAAGGAAGTAAAACAAATTATAATGACATTTCAGGGACCTTGACTGTGAAATAATATTTGATATATTTGATTACATAAAATATACCATTTAAATTGATTTATTTTTAATTTATAATATGGCTATAGAAATGTCTGAATTAAATATGTGGCTTACATCACCTTTCTATTGAAATGCTTCAGATATTTAAGCAGTGCTGGTTAGTAGTGGACTCGGAATATAGGTTCTGTTTATTAGACCCAAAATTCTGTATTTGACTAAAGAAAACTTCACCAAAGAAACACTTTTAGCAAAAAAGATGTTTTCATGAGACTTCTCAAGCAAAACTTACATGGAATGAAATCAGTATAAGTAACATTTAAAAATATTAACCCTAATATTAAAAAATGCTCCCAGAGACTTAACCTATAAAATGCTGTACATCTTTTTAATGTAAGATTAATAATGTACAAATGAAATTAATCTGTGGGTTAAGAATGAAAAGAACTTTCGAAAGAAAATACAAATGTAGTGACCACTAGCATAACTCTAATTTTCCTTTAAAAGTGTTGAACTTTCAAATATATATAAATTAAGATTAAAAAATAGGAATCTGAATATGTAAGCAATGTGGTTTTTTAAGAGCAACACTCCTTGGCATTGAGTAGGCAGGAAGGACGGCTGAGTGCAATGAGTTCAGGAACCCTGGGAAGCTCCTTTTAATGTAGGCAGAGCTTTTTGGCAACTCACTGTATCAATTGTTCTACAGCATTGACTTCAGTTCATACAAAAGCTCTGACTCTGGTGGAATCATTTTTTCCACATAATTTTTTCACCTTTACCCAACCTCCCATTTCCTTCATTTGTCTAGTCGATGCCTTCACTCCCAAGGAGACAATATTAAGAATTATAACCTCCTCATCTAGAACCCCTGATCTGACAAACTGGGTGTTTCCAGAGATGAGTGGACTTAATGACTAAGTTATTAGAAATTGTCAGTTTCTGGGAATTTCGATTGCAATAATAACCCTCACCTGTCTTGAGACAAGTTGCTAGAGGAGGCCTGCGTTATAGGAATAAAAGTCCCTTACTGCTTAGGCCCACTAATAATAGCTTACCTGAGGACCCAGACTGAAAAGTTATAGTCCTCCAGGTCTTGTTCTAAGACACCAGGGCTTTTTCAGTCCAAGGGTAATTACAACTAGTCTCCTAAATTCCTTAAAATGTCCAAAATGTTAAAAATATCTTTTAAAAAAATCTTAATATCAACAACAAATATTTTTGAGTGCTTATTCTACCCCAAGCTGTATGTTAAACACTTCATTTCTTTTCAATTTACATAGAGAAAACTTCATAATTCATGGTACTGTCTCAATCACATCAACAAGTATCAATTTATAGCCAACTTGTTTCATCTACAAACAGGTCTATTCCTTCCAACCCCTACTTGATTATTTGGCAGATACATACATTATTTCATATACATTTCAGCATGACTCTAAACATATAAATTTTTTAAACATTGATGATAATATATAATATAGCACATAATTCACTGTGTACAGCTTGATGAGTTTTCATAAGCACTGATACTCATGTAACCATCACACAGATCCAGATACAGCACAGTTTCAGCACCCCAGACATCTCTTTCATGCCACTCAATATCAATATCCTCTCAAATGCATCTGCTCCACTGACTTACAATGCCAAAGCTCAGTTTTGTATAATCATGACCATAAAATGAATAGGAATACACAGAACATACACTTCGGGGTCTAGTTTCGTTTGTTTGACATCGTGTCTGTAGAGTGGTCCAAGTTGTTGTGTTAGAAATTTATAAGTTCTAGTCAATTATAGAAATACAGCACAATTAATTTAGCCATCTCCTATTAATAAATATTTAAGCTGTTTCCTTTATGTGACTATTATAAATAAAGGTCAAAAAACATTCTTGTGCATGTTTTTCTGGCAGACATAAACACTCACATCTGTAGAATATAGAACTAAAAGTGGATTGATAGGCTATCTGTTAGCCATATGTTTAGCTTAGTTGATATTGTCAAACACTCAACACTCAAAAATAGTGTACTAATTTATCTTCCTATCAGCAACATATATGGATTATAATTGCTTCATATTCTTGCCAACATGAAACTTTGTCAGACCTATTAACTTTAGCCATATTATGACTGATGATGTTGAATACCCTGTTGTATGCTTTTCAGATATCAGACATCCTATTTTGTGAAGTGCTTATTCAAATAATTTGTCCTTTCTATTAGATTTCTTTCTATTTGAATTTATTTTTAGGAGTTTTATTGATTTTCTATATGTCAGTCCTTTGTCAGTGGCAAATACTGAAGTTATTTATCTCTTATCTATGTTTTGCCTGTTCATGTTGTTTATGTTAAATTTGTAAAACAAAAGATCTTAACTTTAATGAAGTCCAATCCATTTCATTTTTGTTGTTGATAGAGGGTTCTTTGGTTTTTTATTTCGTTTTGGGGGCTTTGTTGTTTCAGAAATCTTTGTTAACTAAACATCATCAAGGTACATAAGTCTGTTCTATTCTATAAGTTTCACTCACATTTCTCACAAACTAAGGTTAATGGCCCATGTGAAATTGACTTTTTCTATGGTTTGAGATAGGGAACGATGGTTTTTTTTCCATATGGATATCAAAATAACAGAATTATTTCTTGAAAAGATTCCCCTTTCTCCTTGAATTCAGTGGCAATTTTGTCATCATCAGTTGATATGTGAGTGAATCTTTTTGAGGTTTCATCATTTAATTCCATTGATATGCTTATCTCTGAAACAATACTATACTATTCTATTTATAGTAGCTTTATAATAAGTTTTCATATCGAGTAGTGTAATCCAAATAACTGTCTTCTACTTCCTCAAGTTTACTTTGTTCTTATCAGTCCTTTGTTTTTCATAAAACTTTAAAAACCTTGGCAATTTCTACAAGTAAAAAATTATCTTCAGTGATTTTAAGATCGCATTGAACCAACTGGCCAATTTGGGGGAAATTAATGTCATTATAACATTAAGAACTCTAATCCACTAAAACAGTCTCATTTGTGTCTTTAATTACTTTCAAAAATATTTTCATTTTAACTGTATAGAGGCCATGCACAATATTGATAGACATATTACTGGTATTCGATAGATTCATTCCTCAGCCTTTGATAATATGTTGCTATATTACATGGAATTTTCTAATTTTTATTTTCTAATTGTTTGTTGCTAGTTTTAGAGATACTCTTGTTTTTTAATATTGACTTTTATCTAGTAATCTTCCCAAATTTAGTAATTACTAATTCTTAAATTTAGTGATTAATTCTAGTGATTTACTGTGGTGTATTTTAAATATGTCAACACACAATCAAATAATATGCAATAGTGACAGGCTACTATATTTTTTTTCTTTATTGCTCTGTCTAGGTCCCCCCAGTAAAATGATAAATAGAAATGGTGGGAGTGAACATTCTGTTATATTCCTCAACTAAACAGAGAAGATTTCAGCATTCAGAATAAAATACTTAGGAACAAATTTAACTATGGAGGTGAAAGTCTGTACTCTGAAAATTATATAAAACACTGATGAGATAAATTGAGGATACAAATAAATGGAAAGATATTTGATGCTCATGGATTGGAAAAAACAATATTGTTAAAATGTCCATACTACCCAAAGCAATTGATTCGATGCAATCCCCATTAAAATACCAATGACATTTTTCACAGAACTATAATAAAGAACTGAAAACAATCTGAGGGCTTTGAAGGGGCAGGGGTGGGAAGTTGTGTGAGCCTGGTGGTGGGTATTATGGAGGGAACATATCACATGGAGCACTGGGTGTGGTGCATAAACAATGAATTCTGGTACACTGAAAAGAAATTTAAAAAAAATTAAAAGAAAAGAATCTTAAAATTTGTATGGAACCATAAAAGCCCCCAAACAACTAAAGCAATTTGATCCAAAAAAAAATGTAGGTATCATATGCCTTGATTTCAAATTATATTACAAAGTTATAGTTATCAAAATAGGATGGTGGTACTGTAATGAAAACAGGTAAAAAGATCAATGGAATACAATAGAAAGCCCAGAAATAAACCCAAACAAATGGTTAATCAACCTATGACTAAGGAGGCAAGAATATACCATGGGGAAAAGACAATTTCTTCATTAATGGTGTTGGGAAAACTGGACAGCTATGTGCAAAAAAAAAATTGGACCACTATCTTACACCATATACAAAAATAAATGTAAAATGGATTTAAGACTCAAATGTAAGACATAAAATCACAAAATTCCTAGAAGAAAACAAAGGCAATAAGCTCTCTGACACTGGTCTCAGCAATTGTGGGGAGGGGGGCCAGTCTCCTCAGTCAAAGACAACAAAAGTTAAAATAAACAAATGGGATTACATCAAACTGAAAAGCTTCTGCACAATGAAATAAACCATCAACAAAAAAAGACAAACTACTGAATAGGAGAAGATACTTGCAAATCATACATCTGATAAGAGGTTGATATCCAAAATATGTAAAAAAGTTACACAACATAATGTCAAAAAAATACACAATCCAGTCAGAAAATGGACAGAGAACTTGAATGGACATTTTCCAAAAGATATACAGATGGCCAACAGGCACATGCTCAACTTCTCTGATCATCAGGGAAATGCAAACCAAATCACAATGATATACTACCTCATACCAGTCAAACTGGCTATCATCAAAAAGACAAAAAGTAACAAATATTTGTGAGGTTATAGAGAAAAGGGAACTCTTATCTACTGTTGGTAGAAATGTAAATTGGTCCACCCACTTTAGAAAACAGCATGCAGGTTCCTCAAAAAAATAAAAATAGAACTACCAAATGATTAAACAATTCCACGTCTGAGTATTTATCTGAAGAAAATAAAAACACCAATTTGAAGAGACATATTACTGCACCCCTATGTTCACTGTGGCATTATTTACAATAGCCAAGCTATGGAAGCAACTTATGTGTTCATTGATAGATGAATGGATAAAGAAGGTAGGATATATATATATATATATATATATATATATATATATATATAATGTGTAAAATGATATATTATTTATAATACATATTATATATACATGTTAATATGTATTAATAAAATATAGTTATATAATTATATGTATTATATAAATAATCTGTAATGGACTATTACCCAGCCATAAAAAAGATGAAATCTTGCCATTTGTGACAACATGAATGAAACTGGAGGGTATTATACTACATGAAATAAGAGAAGGACAAATACCATATGATTTCACTTATATGTGGAATCTAGAAAACAAATGAATGAAAAAACAAAACAGGGGTGCCTGGGTGGCACAGTCAGTTGAATGACCCTTGGATTTGGCTCAGGTCATGATTGTAAGATTGTGAGATCAAGTCCCCACGTTGTGTTCTGTGCTCAGCACAGAATCTGCTTGAGACTCTCTCTCTCTCTCTCTTTCTGCCCCTGCTCCCAGTGCTCTCTCTCTAAAATAAATAAATAAATCTTTAAAAAAACAAAACAAAATAGAAACAGACTCATAGATAGAAGAAATGGTTTCCAGAGGAGCTGGGGATTGGGTGGCAGGTGAAAGAGGTGAAGGAAATTAAGAGGTACAAATTTCCAGTGATAAAATGAATCATGGGGATGTAATGTACAACACAGGCAATATAGCCAAGAATGTTGTAATGATTTTGTAAAGTGCCTGATGGTAACTAGACTTATCATGAGGATCATTTTTGATGTATAAAAATATTGAATCACTGTAATTTACACCAGAAAAATAATATAGTATGTTGTATGTCAATTATATATTACTAAAAAAATTAATAACATGTTTTGTAGATTCTCTTTATCAGACTAACAAACTTTGTTTCTATTCCCAGTTTGCAGAGAATGTTTAATAATGAATGGGAATTATAGTTTATAAAATGCTTTTTTCTACATTACTGAGATTATCATATTTTTTCCTTCATTCTACTACTGTGGTGGATTGTATTTATTGATTTTCAAAGGTTAAACCAACCTAGAATTTCTGTAATAAACCTCACTTGATGGTTACACATATCATTTTCTAACACTCTGTTTAACTTTATAATTCATATTTAAGGATTTTTATGATTATTATGACAAAAATCAACCTCTAATTTAACTTCTTGCAAAATTGTTTCCAATTTTGGCATGAAAGTTATTCTGCCCGCATAACCAAGTTGAGAATTATTCTTCCTTTTACTCTTCTCCGGATTGGTTTATATAAAATTAGTATAATTTTTTCCTTACATATTTTGAACAATTTACTAGTGAAGCCATTTGGCCCTGAATTTTCTTTGTGAGAATATTATTAATTATGGAATCAATGATTTTGACTTACATTGACATATCTTTATATTTTCTTTTTCTTTCTGTCTAATTCTTTTAGTTGTGTTTTTAACATAAGTTAACATGCTATTTTAGGTAAGCTGTTTTATTGGCTTAATGTTCTTTATGACATACTTTATTATCTTTTAATATTTGTTGCATCTGTATTGATATTCCTGTTTTTCATTTGGATAATTTCCCCTTTTTATTCTTTTGCTTCTTCTTGACTACACCTACAAGTTTAACTTTCTTAAAAAAAATCATTTTGTAATTGCATTTATTTTATATTATATTTATTCTCTATACAACTGATTTTTACTTTTATTATTCTTCCTTCTAACTATTTTGTTTTAGGTCATTCTTCTTATAGTCTCTTAAAGTGAATGTTTAGGTTACTGGTTTTCCACTATATTAAATCTTCTAAATTTTATATTTAAATAAAAATTTCCCTCTACACAATGGTATACTGCACACATTTTGATATGTTACATAACATTGTAAGATGAAAGAAAAGTTACCATTACAACCCAGATCACAAGAAATTGCTAGAGCATAAACTATAGTTTTTTTCCTAAGTGCACAGGATTAATCCAAAGAAATAATATGAAAATGAAAAGCAGCAGTGAATGACCCAACCAGGTGTTTATTGTGTAAATATAGTAGCTTGATGTGAAAACTATATGTGATAATTAAGTTAATAAACGATTGAGTTTATTAACAAATGAAAACATATCTTTACACAAATTTTAAAAAACTATATATGAATCTATATAGACCCACCTTAGGAAGTGCTGAAAGGGGAAGATGAAAAATATATTTTTATTTTTTAAATATTCATATATGTTCATATAATTCCTTAAAATATTAAAAAGAATTAGTTTTTTTGAGTTTTCTAATGTTTTCCTATTTTATCCTTTGTAATGACTGAGAAAAAATGATTATTGGAATAGAATTGTGATCTTTCACCTTCCAGATATTTTAGGGAAGAAAGGCAGGAAACGCAGACTACTTCTTGACCATCTGGTTTTTTACTTTGCATCTTGACCTGTGTCTGTTGTTATTATCTTTGTGTCTCTAAGGATACTGCCCCCACTGCTGCATCTTTTAGGATTTTTGCCCAGATTCATTACAAAGGCTAATTAGTGATGTTTGAAACTGGGTCACCAAGGACTCAGTTGTTTATTATTTAGTTTGAAATTTAGCAAATAAATGAAATATAAATCTTAATAGTGTAAAAAAGCCTCTTATCCTTTCCAGAGAAGTCATAATGCTGACTTCAAAACAAGTGGGGGAAATGTTTTAACTATATTTTACTTTCAACCAAGAGAGAGCTAGAAAATATTTCCTAGGCACAAAGAGGACCAAAATTCTTGGTCTGAAAGTCTCAGTGTGTTGAAGATGAAAAATACAAGGGGTTCTAGGCTCTCCCAGTGCATCAGTCAGGGTAAGTAGATTCATAAACTGAGAACCTAGTAAATCCCACACAAACCTTTTCTAATAGATTGTCTTCATCAAATTAGCTTTTAGAGCTCATTGTTAAATAATTAACTGAAGGTAAAATTAATCCTCGGAATGGTAAGTATAGGGGACACTTCATTTTACTTTTTATCTTTACTTTTTTTTTTTAAGATTTATTTATTTATTTATTTTACAGACAGAGATCCCAAGTAGGCAGAGAGGCAGGCAGAAAGAGAGGAGGAAGCAGACTCCCCACTGAGCAGGGAGCATAATGCAGGGCTAGATCCCAGGACCCCAAGATCATGACCTGAGCCAAAGGCAGAGGCTTAACCCACTGAGCCACCCATTTAGCCACCCCTAAAATATAAAACTCTTTTAAAGATGAAAACTGTTTTCTTAAACCTTGTCTCTTAAAGACAGCATTAGTGAATGGAATAAATGAAAAACATTTTGGAACAAGGGTTACCACCTAGAGGGTACAGGAAAGAGCACAGTACCATGTAAAGCTCTAGGAGCCACTGGAGTGAGGAATAACAGATTGAGGAAGTTAAGCCGACTTAAGAGTATCTTCCCACTTCATTAAAATTATCTATTGTAGTTATTATGGTGTGCCCCTGGGATATCCTGGGAATATCAAAGTTCTTCAAAAAAATCATTGTCACAGGAGTCCAGTGAAGGTGACAGTAAACCTTGGGGTTTAGTTGTAGTAACTGGGCCTACAGTGAGAGATGATCCTGCTCTCATCTCTGGAGAAAGTGAGTATTTTACAGGACAAATGAGAGTGAGTCACAGCACAAGCTAACTGATTTTTGCCAGGAGATTGAAAAGCATATTACCTTCTATCCATTTATATAAGAGACACTCAAAACCTGGATATACTAGTTCAAAACAAAAAGTTTTTGAGGATGCTAGTAACACTAAGTGTGATAGCTAAGGAAAAACTATAGAACAACTATTAAGCCAATGCAAAAATTAGCGAGTTCTTAAACTTCAGTTTCAAAATATGCATTAAAGAGATATAAATGAAAATTTAAGAGGGAAAAAAAATCTTCCTCTGTGGAAGACAAGAATGAAAGTTTTAAATGTAAACTGAACAGTTGACTATTTCATGGTGTAGATTGTGTGAATTAACACCCAACAGCACTGACCTTTATAAAATATGTGTCAATAATCTTGAAAAAAGACAGGGTACATTACAGTAATTTTAGCACAGATACAATTAAAGTGGCATAGTGAGTTGAAGGAAACCATGACAGGAATGAAGTTTGTAGATGATACCTTTGTAAATGTATACAAAATTTCTAAGTGAGTATCTTTTTCCTTGAAATTTCATTTGCAGGAATTATTATAAAGTCATGCCATAATGTTCATAAAACTTGTTTTTTGAAGACATTCCAACCATTGTAGAAAATAAAGATTCATAAAAGGGTGTTGGAAATTGATTAAAAACTTTAGCTATTTTCATATAAATTTTTGAAATAGTAAGAATCTACAAAAATAAAGAGCATCAGAAACAATGAATACCCAAATTTGTATCAACATGGATGGGACTGGAGGAGATCATGCTGAGTGAAATAAGTCAAGCAGAGAGAGTTAATTATCATATGATTTCACTTATTTGTGGAGCATAAAGAATAACACGGAGGACATTGGGAGATGGAGAGAAGTGAGTTGCGGGAAACTGGAGAGGGAGACAAATGATGAGAGATTGTGGACTCTGAGAAACAAACTGAGGGTTTTGGAGGGGAGGGGAGTAGGGGTTGGGTGAGCCTAGTGGTGGGTATTAAGGAGGGCACGTATTGCGTGGAGCACTGGGTGAGGTGCATAAACAATGAAATTTGGAACAGCAAAAAAAAAAAATTAAATTACATTAAAATTTAAAACCTGGAATTACATAAATACAGTGGACTGAAATTAAATAGAATTAAATGAAGTATATTTTATAATAGAAATCTAAAAATATTTATATTTTAATAAAAAATAGCACGTGAAAAATTATTTAAATATATAAATTTTTTTTACCTCCAGTTTCAATATATTACTGACACAGTCCTCAAGAAAGCAAAACAACTACCAAGAAAAATACAACTATTTACCTGTTTGAAAGTTAAAGCAAGTCACAGATGCCATTTAATAGTTCAATCAGCATGAAAGGTAATAACATTCATGCATATCATGAAACCACCACCCTCTTTGCTTTTATTACCTTTCATGCTGCCTGAACTATTAATGTTAGATACTGGTACATATAAAAGTTTAATAATTAAAATTAGTGACAAAGCAGTTTCTTTTTTTAAGATTTATTTATTTATTTGAGAGAGAGAGAAAGTGGGGATGAGGGGCAGAGAGAGGGAGAGAGAGAATTTCAAGCAGACTTCCCATTGAGTGCAGAGTTTGACCTGGGCTTGATCCCACAACCCCAAGATCAGACCTGAGCCAAAACCAAGAGTCAGACGTGTTAACTGACAGCACCACCCAGGCGCCCCAGAGAGAAGTTTCAAGACGAAACCCAAATAGGACAGAAGATAGCTTTGCATATGTAGGCAAGTGAATAAGATATATATGTATTTATACAACAATATGTCTTACCATTGACTATAAGCCTAGGATTGTTACTTTAAGAGCTATCCCAGTAAAAAAGACAGCAGTCCCTGATTTCAACAAACTCAACTTCTCACTGAAAGTGCTAAGATGGAAGTAACAATTATTTGTTATAAGAGCACAAATAAGGACCAGTCAATACAGACATGAAGTTGAGAAGACTTCTCAGTAGAAGTGATGCTCCAAGTGAAGATCACAAATAAGTAGTTGTACCTGGGTAGTTTTGGAGACTAGGAAGTAAAGATGGAATGTGGAAGGACGGAGAGAGAGATGTGGAGGGAGAGTTGTTTTTTTTTTTTTTTTGCAGATAGTGTAAAGCACTTGACACAAGACCTGTGACATGAAAAATTGTCAGTAAATATAATCTATTCCTCTTATTATAAGAAATGTGGAGTAGAAAGAAGATATCACTTACACAGACCATAAATCCCAGTTAGAATTTTGTGGTTTTGAGGTCATGTCACACGAATTACCTGTGGGACAGAGACAAAAGTAGCTGACATATATGAAGCATACACTATGCATCAGATTTTATCATAAATATATTAGCTCATCTAATCACTTTAACTGTATATGGTAGATACTCTTATTATCTCCATTTTATTGATTAAAAAACCCTGAAGGCCTGAGAGGTTGGGAAACTTGCCTGAAGTCATAGAGATGAGGGCAGGAAAGCCAGGTATTGCATGATGGAGGTCTCACAATAGGTGTGCTCTTAATCAGCATGATGCTGCCCCTACAGTTTAGAGTGAGAAAGAGAGTATAGACAGGTGTGTGGAGAGTATATTCAGTATTTTTAATTTGATCTGAACTTAGTGATAATGAGGTATTACAATGTTTCCAATACTTAAACAGAATGAAATAGGTGAGGTTTTTTTCCAGCTGTGTATCATTGGTGCCAACAGTTCTTCATATGAAGCAGATAAATTGTGCATTAAAATACTCTCTGTATCATGTGTCCGGTGGACACTGAGTGTAAATTACATACCACCAGAGAAACTTAAGAAGAGAGTCAGAGGAGTGATCCAACAATTTAGAAGTTGCATGTTAAAACATGAAATAAGACATAAAGACATGTTTGGTCATCGTGCCACGATGCCAAATACAAGTCACAGATGGATCAGCAGCTCCTGATGAAATCCAGATCAACTGTTATAGATTTCCATTTTATCATGACCAATTCTTCAAGAAAAGGCATAAAACAAACTAAATTGAGATATTCATCTTTGAAATAAAGAAGAAATGCAAGCTATAAGAAATCATAATTTTGCTGAATCACAATCTAATCACATGAGAAAATCCATTCTTGGGTATAGATTAAAGCTGTGAGGAAAAAGAAAATGAGATGGTAGAACAGTTTTTTTTAAATATGTTTAAAAATCTATCACAAAACTGCCAAAAGAATAAAATAAAATAAAATACACAACTGAGTAGCCAGAGTATTGGCAATATCAATTACTAATTTATAGAAGAAATCACATGTTCCTTTGTATGCTATCTCTGGTAGTCACTGTTTATTGCCATATAGCTTTGATACATTCTATTCAAATAAAATATCTATAAATTTTACATCAAATTGAATAAAATTTAGTAGTCAGTGATGAAAAATCACACAGTAACAACTTTCATCTTCTTAGGACTGACAGATGACCCTCAACTTCAGATCCCAATTTTTATATTTCTATTTCACACTTATATGTTGAGTATTACTGGGATTCTGACCATCATATCCCTCACTTTAGTTGACTCTCACCTTAAAACACCAATGTACTTTTTCCTCAGAATTTTGCTTTATTAGAAATTTCATTTACATCTGCATGTATCCCTAGATATTTGTACAACATAGCAACAGGTGACAAGGTCAATTACATATAATATTTGTGTTATTCAAGTTTTTTCATCGACATCTTTGGAGTAACAGAATGTTTTCTCTTGGCTACAGTGTCTTATGACCCCTATGTAGTCATCTGCAAACCCCTGCATTATGTGACCATCATGAACAACAGAGTCTGCAAGAGGCTTGTCCTCTACTGTTAGATGACTGACTTGATCATATTCCCACCACTTTGTTCCTAAATTTGGAATTCTGTGATTCAAATGTCATTGATTATTTTTTCTGTGATGCATCTCCAATCTTGAAGATTTCATTCTCAGACACATGGCTCATAGAGCAGTTGGCTATTGTCTGTGCAGTGCTGACTTTCATTCTGACCCTTCTATGTGTTCTTCTGTCTTACATTCACATCTTCAAGAACATTCTACAATTTCCCTCTGCCCAACAAAGGAAAAGAGCTTTTTCTACTTGTTCCTTTCACACGATTGTTATTTCCATTGCCTATGGAAGCTGTATCTTCATCTACATCAAACTTTCAGCAAAGGAATCAGTGACTATTAATAAGGTCGTGGCAGTGCTAATGTCATCCATAGCTCCCATGTTGAACCCATTCATTTACACTCTAAGAAACAAACAAGTGAGACAAGTCTTCAGTGAGTCCTTCAAAAAATTGCATTGGCATCAAAAAAGTAAAAAATGCTCAAGTTCATAGATTAAATAACTAGCTAAGCATAAACCATCAAACTCTTAATCTCTTTGTCTCTTTTTAACATGATCTCTATTTAGGTTAACTTTCTCAAACATTTTTTTTTCTCCCAGAATTAATATATTTCACCACCTGAGTTCACTCCTTTAACTCTCCACCCTGCAAAAAAAACCCAGGATCTCAATCAGAAGACATGATAATAATTTTCTATTAAATGTAAGCCTGATGTTACTTCTAATCTCACAAACAAAATTGCAATGCAGAAAAATAAAACAAATGAGAACCAAACAGGAAATAAATAGTTTATCTTATATTTACTTGGATTTGTAAAAAATAATTGATTTAAAGTTCTCTTCTAATCATCTAATCTAAGTGTTGCTGAATTTTAATTGACTAATAAAATTTATTGAGTACCCAGAGTTGGCAGGTCAAGTTCGTGCCAAAAAAAAAAAAAAAAAAAAAAAAAAAAAAGTTAAGTAGTCATATGCCCAACACAGCGTTTGAACTCATGACCTTGAGATCAAGACCTGAACTGAGATCAAGAGTCAGAGGCTTAACCAGCTGAGCCACCAAGGCACTGCTCTAGGTAGAAATTTTTAATTAGTAATATCCCTGATTGTACTCTTCTCAGTATTATTTTTTTTTAAAGCAGCAGTGGTAGGGGCAGAAGGGGTTAAATGGGTGATGGGTATTAAGGAGGACATTTGTGATAAGTACTGGGTGTTATATGTAAGTGATGAATCACTAAATTCTACACCTGAAACTAATATCACACTGTACGTTAACTAACTGAAATTTAAATAAAAACTTGAAAAAGAAAAAAAAGCACCACTGCCAAAAACTAATATGATATAATTGAAATGTAAAGAAAATAAAAATAAATACATTCCAAATAAATGTGTCTTAAGTGGAAGTGGAATTTGATATCTAGGATCCTGGAGTTTATTGGTAAATACACACACACTCATATAAAAATGCTGAAATTTTAAAAGTAAAAGATTCACAGACTATACAAAATATATAATGATTTAAATGTGAGAAAAAGCTATTTTCTAAAAAGATATGATAAGTTCAGTGTCAAAATGTTAATTGCTATTGAAGAATTAAAGAAGTTGTTAAGGGGCGCCTGGGTGGCTCAGTGGGTTAAGCTGCTGCCTTTGGCTCAGGTCATGATCTCAGGGTCCTGGGATCGAGTCCCGCATCGGGCTCTCTGCTCGGCAGCGAGCCTGCTTCCCTCTCTCTCTCTCTGCCTGCCTCTCTGTCTGCTTGTGATCTCTCTGTCAAATAAATAAATAAAATCTTTAAAAAAAAAAAATAAAGAAGTTGTTAAAATTTGAAATATATTCAATTGTTTAAAGTATGAATATTCAAATTCAAAATGTAGTTAAATTAACCAACAAATGTTTTATATCATGAAAACAATTTCAAAAGAAATCTAGAAAACAAATTATCAATATACATGGAAGTCTAAGATAATTGAAAAGGAATTCCAAATGAAAAGCTATAATTAAAATAATAGTTACATTTTTTTCATGAAGCAAATGGAATATAGATTAGAAGACCACAAAATGTACATCAGTTTTTCTTAAAATATCTTTTTTTTTTAATTAAAGCTCATAAAACTACTATGTAAATTTTCATATTGATAAGTTTTCTCTTGGCTTTCTGGCATCCAGGCCTTATGACCATCCTTTTGGACTCTCTCCTGGTATCTCTAGAATATGGCACTTACAGTTGCCTTTGTTAAAAAGAAAAAAACAAAAACCAAAAAAACAAGTCTCTCTTCCTCATTTTTTCATTCCGTTTCCTCTATTTTTCACTTAGGTCTCAACATGAATGTCATCAATTTACAGGCTATCTCTTCCTCTCCCACCACACAAACATAAAAACTAAGTCTGGAGAAATTCTATCCTACCTGCTGTTTTGACCTAAACTTTCTCTTCTTTAGTACTAATTCACTAAAATTTTCTTTATATTGTGTATCTAAAATCTTCTAGAAAGTCAAACTCTACTTTTTATGCACACTTTACTATATATAAAACCTAGTAAATAAATGATATTGAATATATTATTTTCAAATACACTGAATGAGATAGTCTCACAATTATTGAAAAAAATGTTAATTAAAGAAAAATGTTAATTTCTGTCAAAAAAATTCATAAAAGAATCAAATGGGTAAAATATTGCTATACATTTTAAAGAACTTTAAATCAAGATTAAACTACCCTGCTACATTTGATTTCTATTCTAAGATATGGAAAAAAATTAACAAAAGTTGTCATTTACTGAGAGATCAATTTAAGCTAACTTTACATGAGCTATAATATTATCTATCTATGAATTTTTTTATGATTTTACTTTAATACACACACATGCACATGCATATTTCTTAAATGAAGAATCTTCCAAAGACCACTGGAGTTGGTTTTTAATCTTTGTTTCATAGATTTGTAAACTGAGATGTGGGACTATTAGGTAGTGTTAATAAGTGTTGGAGCCAGGGTTCAGTCCTGTTTCATGTTATTCCAGGTCTGTAATTTCTCTGGGTACGGCACTGTCTTTCAGGATTGCACACATAATCATCAAAATTACATCAAGGAACATCTTAAGAAATTTTATCTTACCTAAAATACTCAACAATTAGATCAAGAATGTAGAATAAAATCTAAACAAATAAAGGTTGATAATTTTATAATTGGATAGAATTACTCAAAATCAAAATATCATTATTTGATGGACAATTTATGATGTAAAAATTAAATTACTTATTCAAATGCCACATTGTATTGACTATCTTGCAAATTGTATGATTTTTAAAATATGTAATTGAATAAAGAAAAGCTAATAATCTACTATATAGTAATAAGGAAGAGGCAAACACCACTTAAAGTGTAATTCAGAGACATCCAGGGAGGATGGCGGAGTAAGAGAATCCTAAGCTCACCTCACGCCATGGACACACTTAGATAAGAGCCACATCAGTGTAAATAACCCAGAAAGTGACCTGAAGAGTGGCAGAACAGACCCTCCACAACTAATGGTAGAGAGGAGGCCACATCAAAAATAATGGGAAGGGTGGCCACTCAGTCAGGAATAAAACTGACTGTAAGACTGTCTACAAGAGGGAGAGACATGCAAGCCTATTGAAAGGACAAGGCAGACCCCACACCAGGCATCTCAGGCATGGGAGACACGCACTGGGAAGATGAATCTCCATAATATTTGGCTTTGAAAACCAGAGGGGCATAATATTATGAGTTTTGTAATCAATAGATCTTAACATCTGGAACTTTGAAAATCAGCAGGCTTGGCCCTGAGAGAGAAGAAGGGCATAGCAAACTTATTCCCTGCCATTAAAGAAACAGTATAGAAAACAGCACCACTGAGATACAACATAAAAGCAACAGTTTAAAAAATGCTGGTAATATGGGAAGGAAATTTAATTACTAATCTCAGAACAGGTCCTGGAGGGGCAGGGATCTTTAGGAGTCTTCTCCAAGAACAAAGAGTAGGCAGGCACTGTCTCACTCCACCATCATTCACAGACACCTGCAGAAACCAGTCCAATACTCCCTACCTAGCTTGCTAACAGTGCGCCCCATGTCCAACTTTTCCTGCAACATAACCCGTCAAAACTAACCTTGACAGGAACTCCATAAAGCAGATCCAGGTCTCCTCCCACAGCAGACTGGCACAATCTTGCTAACACCATGCACCCCACCCTCATGTTTTCCTCCAGACCAGCCCTCAGCAGACGTCCATCCAAAGCAGGACCACAAGTTTAACACTGTGCCAGCAGCCCTAACAGTGGCCAAAACCACTGTAAAGTGACTCCTACCCAGGGGCAAGGGAAAGAGAACCACATATGCCAGTCCAACTGTGGCCCAAGCATAGGGCTAGGGGCAGATAACTGGTCTGAGTGCAGGCCAGGCCTGTTAGGGCCAACTTAATGTTAAAACATGTTTAACTATTAGGGCCTGCTTAGCCAGAGCAACTCCATATTGCCTAGGTAGCCATATTGTTGTTTACATGCACGGACTTCATTCCAGGAATAAATGCCCCAGTAGTTCCTGATATGGTTCTGGGTATCGATTCCGGGAGTAAACGCCTTAACAATAGAAGCCACATACATTGGGTCTGTGGTTATGCCCTATAAAACCAGTCTGTGAGATCAGGAGGGGGTCGCTTTCTTCGGAGGCAGCCCTGGCCAGTCAGTCTGACTTCTAATGCTTGGCATAGAATAAAGCTTCACATAACTTTCACTTTGTCTCCGTTTCATTCCCCTGGCCAGTCAGTCTAACTTCTAATGCCTGGCATAGAATAAGGCTTTGCATAACTTTCACTTTGTCTCAGTCTCATTCCTTTGATAACGGACCCCAACATTCTGGGGGCTTGTCCGTGATCAAACGACGAGAACTGAGTCAGCATCAGAATTTCTGGGAAAAGCCTCTGGAGGTAAGATCTGAATATTTTATTCTGCAGGATCTGGTCTGTCTGTCTGGTTGTGGAGCTCCAGGGTATAGCCCACCGGGGAGAAGCTGGATGCAGCATTGCTCCCCAGGGCTGGAGTGGATGTGGGGATGCCCCATCCCTCCACTGGGAGATTGCTAGGGGCTTTGAATCCCCCTAGGTGGTCAGGGGACCTGCCAGGGGATTCATGTCTGCCTCGGTGGTCAGGGGGTTCAAGTCCCCTTAGGTGGTCACCAGGAGTTCGAGTTCCCCTAGGTGGTCAGGGGACCACCAGTGGCAGGTTTTGTTTTTGAGTTGGGATTATATCTTGCACACCCTTAGATTGATATCTGGTTGAGGAAGGGCTGCTGGGTCTGGTCTGTGGTTGTCTTTGTCTTGTCTATTTGTTGTCTGTCGTGTTGTTTGTTGTGTTTGAAGAAATTGGGGCAAGCAGAGAGTAAGGGACCTATGACACCCTTAAGTCTTGTTCTCCAGCATTTCAAGGATTTTCAAAGTAAAACCTCCCAGTTGGGTGACAAGGCTTACCCAGGAAAACTCTCTAAAACTGAGAATCCTTTCCCTGCCTTCTGGCAGCACTACCCCTTCTGTTTCTGCACCAACTTGGGTGCAGCCTGCATAACTGGCCTCTAGACCATCCTTGGTGCTTCCTGCACCATGACTCCTTCCCTCTTCACTGTCAAGGAGCAAGAAGAGCAGCCCTGGACCTAACACCCCCCACTCCAGATCTTCCCACCTGTGTCAAGGTAAACATTAAAAATGCAGTGGGTCCAGGTGAAACATAAATCAGTATTTTAATTAAGTTAAGTTTTAATGGTTTAATTAAGATAGACATATCTTTAAAGTTACAGCAGTAAATGTGAAACTTCAAAGTTTACTGAAGGTCAAATACGCTCATGCTATTTGTTAAAATCTGTTAGCAAAGAAATAACTGAACTGATGATTAATGGTCTGTCTCAAGGTTTTAATGGGTAATTGTTAAAATAGCTTTCAAAGTCTTTGGTAACCTGAAACTGAAAAGTTTTGTTTGGATGACAAATGGAGTTAAATCTGTTGGACATCTAGGTCTTAACCAAATGGGATAAAATGCTAAAGCACTGGTTGCTGGAACTAGGTTTGTGCTTTTGGAATCTGTTGGTAAACATGTTTTGTGCCTAACTGATTCATAAATTTTACTCCTAAGAATTCTGTTGTAACTATTTACAATTGGTTAATACTTAACCATCACTAGAGACTGAAGTGTTTCTAAGAATAGAAAATTCTGCTAACTCTAACTAAGACTGATGGAAGTAAGGGAAATAACCCTACATGTAAAAAAAAAAAAAATAAAAGTAGGAGATACATAAGAAAGATAAGGAATGGGAATACATTTTTCTTAAAGATAAAAGGTAATTTTGTCCTAAATGAGATGGTTGTTTGAAAGGAAATAACTTGGGACAAAACCTGGATACAAAAGAAAGTTATAAAAGGTTTGTGAAGGGAAATCTTTAGAAAAAAAATTTGGGGCACCTGGGTGGCTTAGTGGGTTAAAGCCTCTGCCTTCGGCCCTGGTCATGATCCCAGAGTCCTGGGATCGAGCCCTACGTGGGGCTCTCTGCTCCTCAGGGAGCCTGCTTTCTCCTCTCTCTCTGCCTGCCTCTCTGCCTACTTGTGATCTCTGTCTGTCAAATAAATAAATAAAATGTTTAAAAAAAAAAGAAAAAGAAAAAAAAATTAGGTATGGTCAGAATGGACTATCAAAAGAAAAACGCCATAAGGTTTTTATTAAATGTCTTAATGTTGTCTGAAAAACCAGAAAAAAGGCAGTTGACTGATAGTAAGTTTAGAAAAACTGTACACACAAAAAAGAGGGCCTAAGAGAGTAAATAGTTTTGTCTTAAAGTAAAAATGTCTTGTTGCACCAGAACATAAAAGGAGATAGTAAAAGCTAAACTTGAGGGTATGTAATAAGTTGTAGAAGACTTGGGCAAAGTGACTTTTATTTGCCTTGGTTTATAGGTCTGAATGGAAACAATGAAATATGTTGAAAATTTGACCATATTAGATCAGTTTTGATGGATTTATTCACAAAAAGGGGAAAAAAAGACTAATATTTTCCTGTAAAATGCTTCTGTTCAAATGAGGCATAGTATTTAAGGAAGGAAGACTAAAGCCCTCTGTCATGGCAAATCTATATTGGTGATCCACTCAAGTAAATGTTGACTATTATGTAAACTAAAAAGACTCTGGTATTAAAAAAAAATCTGCTTTCTCTCTGTTCAAAAAGAAAGTTTTCTTTGATTAATTGATCTGCTATTAAAAAGAGAATGTAAATGGTTTTCTCTTTGCCTGCCCAGAGAAACCAGTTTCTATGTTTTGTTTTATTAGATCTTAAACATCTGTAATCCTATTTGGCATGGGCTTTAAAACTTAGATTTTAGCAAATGTCAACAAGATTTAAATTGTAAATGAGATCTATTTGACTCATAAGGCTTTTCCTTGGTATGCTAAGTTACTCAGGAAGTACTGCTGAACCAATGATATACCTTAGGTTACACTTGGGTAAATACTGTAACTATTCTAGAGGTTCTATACATTTCCCAAAGTTTTAATGTTTTGACAAGGGTCATCACTTGATATTTAACCATATCTGTTCTGAGTTTTTGTCATTTGCAATTGTTTTAATTCTCTTGTAAAATGAATTCTGACTTAAAGGAAATTCATATAGAAAATTTTCAGGACAAATATAGGTCTTTGATATGTTGAAATCCTGGAACTGAAATGAGTAAGCATTTCCAGAAGTAAGAGCTGCATTCAAAGTAAACCAGAATTAGTAGCATGGGACTAGATAAACTAAAAGATTGTAATGCTATGTCTCTTAATGTTGTATCTGTTATTTTAAACATTGCTGGTTCTATAATGTTTGCTTTTCCAGACTAGGGAAAATTTTTCTTAAGTTATCTGTAACTTACAGAAATGTAAAAGTATTCACTTGTAAAGAAATCAAGGCATTCAACTTTTCTTTCTATCTGAACCCTCTGAAACTCAAAAGGTCTCAGTAAGTATTCTTTCTTCCATGGCAATCAGTCATTTGCATAAGTTCAATAAGAATCTGTTCTCCTTGTAATGGGACACAATTGGAAACACTGGCTATTTTACCAAGGCATTGACTGGAATGTCATATTTAAAAAAGACTTAGATATGACCAGACAGCTTGAAGGAACTAAGGTTGACTTTATAAAACCTGGAGCCATAAAGCTCCCTGAAACTGTTGGCCTGTTACCTTGCTTACAGAGTTCCCAGCAGCCACACCAGGTGAGTAAAGAATGTCACTTCCTGGCAGGTGCAGGAACCTCAGGATACATTGAGAACCTCAGGAAGAGGAATTCACCCAAATCAACAGGTATTGCAGGCATGTCTGATGGCAAGAACTTGACTTGGCTTCTGGCCTGAAGAGGCTATTACAAGTTGAACCTAGAGATTCCTTAAAAGAAGTTCCAGCAAAACAGATCTTAAAAGATCTATACGATCGCTCACTGTTCTTACTGAGCTTATGTAAATAACTAGACCAAGTTTGTTAAAACTGGACTTGTTTTTCAAATAAATTAGTCCTGATTTTGCTATCTCTGGAAATGAGGGTTATTCCAGAGAGAAAAAAAATTTTCAGTAACACAATTTTGTGGATATTAAGTTCTAGATTTGTTCTTTTTAAATGTTTGTTTACCTAAACTAGCCAACTTGAGGTAAACTTCAGAGAAATTGCACAATAGCTTGTTACATGATCTTGCATTTGCCAATCAGTCAGCCCCAGATAAAAGGAAGGAACTTCAGAAAATTGAAGGATTTGAAAGGAAGAATCTGACTGAGTTAATGGGAATAATGGAAATAGCCACTGAGGACTATGAGTCATGCTTGCGGGGGATGAGGGCTCTCTTACAGACTCTGCAGAAAAAAGGGTATTGGGTGTCAGCAATGAAAGCACAGCTGTCAGAGCCATGTCACTTATTTAAGCTTTGATCTCCAGGAGGGATTGCGTTCACTGTCTGAGTCCAGAAAACAGGTGATCACCCGATACCCCAGATCCACCACACCCTGACAAGAGTTTCTTGGGACAGGGGGCTCTTGTATGCTGTGGATACTGTGGTTTGTGGAGCATGCCTGACCTCTCTATGGACTGACTAAGGGAGGACTCACTATAGTAGAATGGACAGCTGAGGCAGAAGGAGCATTTCAGGAATTACAAACAGACTTACTGAGTGCCCCAGCATTGGCCATCTCAGATGTTACCAAGCCATTCCACTTGTATGTGGATGAAAAGGCAGGGATGGCCAAAGGAGTTTTAACTCAGACTCTGGTGCCTTGGCAAAGGCCAATAGCCTGTCTTAGCAAAAAACTAGATCCAGCAGCGGCTGGGTTCCCCCTTTGCCTATGCATAATTGCTGCCATGGCCCTCCTGGTCAAGGGTGCAAGTATATTACAGAAATGGACTAAATTAGACTATGAAGGGGATTGGGCTAAGACTAGAAAGGAAGGTTAATTCTTCCTCAAAGACTAGGAAAAAAATTAGTAAGCCAAATACATCAGGGCACTCATTTGGGGACACGTAATCTTAAGGAGCTTATGAGCAAGCAGTTCCAGTTTTCTAAATTAGGGCGTATGGCTCAGGATGTGGTTGGTAGATGTGCTCAATGCCAGGCGGTCAATGCGGGAGGAACTAGAATGGGAAGAGGAAAAAGAGAAAGAGGTAAAGAACCAGGAATTTATTGGAAAATGGATTTTACAGAGATGAAACCTGGAAAATACGGACATAAGCATCTGTTAGTTTTCGTGGATACCTTTACAGGCTGGGTAGAGGCTTTTTCTGCTAAACATGAGATGGTGGGAATAGTAGCCAAAAAGCTACTAGAAAAAAAAAAAAAAAACTCCTAGGTTTGGGTTGCCTCTCATAATTGGGTCAAACAACAGCCCTGCATTTGTCAGTTCATTCTCACAGGCATTGGCCAAGGCCATGTGCACTAACTGAGAACTACACTGTGCCTACCGGCCACAGAACTCTGGACAAGTATAAAAATGAACCAGACTCTTAAAGAGACCTTGACAAAGTTAATTCTGGAGACTGGCAATGGATGGGTGGACCTTCTTTCCTTCGCTCTCCTTAGGGTGCGATATACACCCTACTTAAACTAGGTTACCCCATTTAAAATAATGTTTGGGAGACCCCCTCCACTCTGTCCATGGTTACAAGAGGTTGCCTTAATGGAAATGACTGATCAGTCTGTACTCCATTCACTGCAGGCACTACAGTCTGTCTTAAAAAGAGCCCACACAGAGATCTGAGCTGCCTACACTGAGACAAAGACGGAAATAAAACTGCATCCTTACCAACCCAGAGACTTGGTTTGGATATGTCACCACTGAATGGAAAACTTGGAGAATCGCTGAAAGGGATCATTCACTGTCATCCTGACCACCCCCACGGCAGTAAAAATAGATGGCATCAGGGCCTGGATTCACGTGTGTCATGTCAAACGAGCCAAAAACAAGGACACCCCCCAGAAATGGGAGC